>NC_134471.1:59745404-60022068 GCF_964194025.1 Convolutriloba macropyga | reverse complement strand
ATGTCTTTTTATGCAAATTTTTGCCCGTTTCGCTCGACCGTCTCACGCTTTTCTTCTAGAATAATCTTTGACTTCTCAAGTGACTTTTTCACGCACTTCTTTATTCTTTTTTGAGTGATTTCTGTTGCTCTCACTCCGAAATAAAGTTTTTTCAAAGAAAACTGCTTGCTAGAAACTCGTTGAGAAGGCGTTGATTGCGAGTGGTTGTTGTTGTTTTTGTAGCTGTCGCACAGAGCTGCAATTCGCAGGTAATTTCAAGTGGCTAATACCACGAATCCTACCGTCGTCTTGTTTTCGCACCCATAAAGGAATATTTATGCAGGCTACAGCCCCTCAATTAAATTGCGCCGCCTGTTAATCAAGAGCAATTTTTCGACGTTAGTCGGTTTATGTTTAAGGTTTTTGGATCTTTTCTGTTTGTGCTAACCAGCTTAGTGGGTGCATATTATTTGCAACACCCAGACGCACGTGCCATATTTTTACATAATGATTTACTATGTAATGACACGCGCTCTGTTACTGGGGGTGCAAAACCGAAAAGATCCGGTTCATAAGTTAAGAGAGCTGTCGACTTTTGAAATTTGAGGTAATATGTATCAGTTTTCGAAGTTCTACGCATGGGTGGTTTTTTTTGCTACGGGACTAGTTTACCCTTCTGAAGGTTAACTTGTCCTCAAACCTAAATTTTTTAGAACCTTTCATTTTTTGATAGCTAATTGTTTGTAACAGAGCAGAAGTGTAATAACATGACAAACATTCCGGGAATTTTGAAAGAAATTTGAATTGCCTTCAGAGAAGGTTTTTTGTTGTTTTTTTTTTTCAAACATCGTATATGACTCCCAAAGCAACTGAAATCTCTTGTTCCATCTATCTTAAATGTTCAGGAAAAACAGACCGCAATTTGAGTTCTAAGACAGAAAGCGATAATTTGAATTGTAAGGACTCTTGCTAACTTTTAAACTAATAATTCAGCGTCACAGCTTCTCATATTTTGGTATAGATCTGAATAAATCTTCAAAAAAAACTGACAGCCTTATTCCCCCTAGATTTAACAAAATAAAAATTGTTGCTGGTCATTTGGTTTTTTCTAGACAAGCATAATCGAAACTTGTCTTGTCTTCTTTTGACGAGCATAATCTGCATGCACGAATTTTAAGTTGGTAAGTATTCATACTGATAATTCTACTAGAGGTTTGCATTCTATTGCAACTATTTTTGTGGGGAAGTATTGTTAATTTGTTAGAATAATTGCAAGAACTGCGTCTTTTCGATATTAATGCCTTTTGAATAGAATTATATGCTTAAACCTTGCTTTCATCCTTCTTGCAAAGCGAGCAGTTCAATAGAAGATAATTTTAAAAAGTCAACAGCTGCAAATTAATTTTACCAGATTTCTTAAACGGAACTCAGAATTTAAAAAAAACATCTTTTATATACTACAAAAAAAAACATTTTTACCTTGCTGCGAGCTTAGAAATGTTCAAGTTTGTAAAACGTTTTTTGGCTTCAATTAAAGAAAATTCTTCAAAATTAACTAAAGAAAAACAGAAAAATGAAGTCGAAACGTTTATTATCGTGTCCTTTGACATCAAACAATGAATGAATTTATCTGAAGTTTCGTTTTGTTCAGCGGCAGAATTGATAGGAACCTATCAAAGATTTTTTATTGCTCAAACGAAGTCTGTAGCAGTTATATTAGCCCTGTCAGTCTTTTTTAATGCAATTTTTTTTTTGCTTGACCCATTTTTCATCTGACCCATTTGACTTTTCGTACTCAAAACAGGATTAACATATAGCCCCCCAGCGAGCATTACGTGCTCGTAGAGCCTTTCAGCTCACTAGTCTCCAAGTATGCGATTCAGGTAAACTGTTTTGGAGACTTCTGTTTATGGTGTGAAGGGCGGTTCTTAGAGGTTCACTCCCACCCACACACACACACTTAAGCCCCCCTCTCACTTCACCCCCGCCTCCAATCCCCACCCCTGCGCATCGTTCAGTCCGTAAGGGCCCCGTGCAGACAAAAACCGCCCGCCCTCCCAGTCGTTGCCCCCCCCCCCCATTGTTGCGCTCACATCACGGCCCTTCACTTCAGCTGAAGCTAACCTCATTAAACTGTGGCTAGCACGTCAATCGTTTGACTGTGGCTAGCACGAAAAGCAGTCGATTGTTTGAGAGCTATTCGCCCGACGTTAGTCGGTTATGTTTTCAATTTTCTCTCATTTAAGAATCATTTTAAGAATTTTGCATTCGTTGGTATCATTTGTTCGAAAAAAGTTGTTGAAAAATGAAGAATCCAAAGACAAAGTAAAGTGGACCTTACAATTTTTCTGTGCTGAACGAAGTTTAAAGCAATTTTTGTGAACTTTTTTGATAATTTTTGCTTCACTGTTTTGATTTTTGGAGTGATTTTTACGCCCTTGATCTTTTTGTTTGCGTGATTCAAATTTCTCTCATTCACCAGTGTCAGCAGTTGAGCTCAAGTGGCGAAATTTCACTACTAAAAGTTAAATGAAAAGTGGGCAGAAATCGTTGTCATGTTTTTCACTTTAGATTTTATTAGTGGTTATGGTGATTATATAATAACATCTAATAACGTTATTTTTAGCACACTTTCGTGATTTTAGCTACTCAACTATTCAATTTAAGCAGATTGTTCATAGACATTAAAGCTCTCTGAAAAGAAATAATGTGGTTTTAATGAGTGATGGAATACTTCGATTGAAAGTTAAACAGTTTTCCCCTAAGTTATTAAATTCCCCTAAATATGAAAAAAAATTAGCCAGTTCAATATTTTGTGATGTCATTTTTGTTAAACTTTTTTAACTTTTTGTTTTTGAAATTTCGATATTTTTAACCATATTGAAATTTTATGTAAATCCTGCTACTGGTGTGCTGTTTAATTTTTACTTAAACCGTATTTTTGGTTATTTAATTAACCTTTATTGTTTGAATTTTTAAATGCTCAATCATCTGAAAAGTGGTTCTGGAAAAAGAACGACTTCTGTTTTTATCATTTTAAGAAATCCTAGAATCCGATAAATTTATACCGTTTTAGATTATTGAAGCTTCTGACCAATGAAGAAGCTTCACTTTTAATTTAGAAATAATGGGGAAATAGAGAAAAAGTCGAATGAATTTTGCAGTTTTGTATTTATTGGTAAACGTTTCTCTCCTCTGATGCTTTAATTCAAGAACTCCAATTGTGGTTAAACTATGGTTAGACAAAAAAACATGATTTTAAAAACTAACTCTGATTAAAACAAACTTTAAAAATTAAAAAAATGAAAATTCTGTTTTGTGATTTTAAGAAGAGCATAAAATACATAATTTTTTGTTTTTGAATTTGGGAAATTTTGAAAAATTTTTCTAACCGCAACTCCTTAGTTTATTTACACTGTAATTTTTCAATTGTTCTAAAAACGAATTTTGTTGTAATTATAGTCCTACGTTCCTGGTGGTTATTTACTGTATGCGATTTTCGAAATACCGATTTTTCTTGTGACCGTTTTTAGTCTGATCACCAAATTTTTCGCCTTAAAAAAGCTGTTGCTGCTCGAGAACAGTAGATCACGAATTAGTTCGTACTGGTCTTTAAGTGTGTTAGTTGCCGAAACTCAAAACTACAATTTTTTAATAGCCGCCTCATCTTCTCAGCCGGCTATTATAGCGCTCCTATTTTTTTTTACTTCGTCGAATAAAAAAATGTTTCGCTTTACCTCATTTTGCCGCTTTTTCAACTTTTTGCGTGATATCTTTTTGACTTCTCTAGGCTAGTTTCTCTCTTCTCTCATTCTGCTAAAACTGATTTTGAACATCAGTTGCTCAGCAAAGCAATTCAAAATGAAGAGAGTCAGTATAAAAAATTGAAGTCAGAAGTAGAAACGGGATAAACCCATAAAGCCCAATTTTCGATGCCCACTAATTGAACGTCGTTCCTATAAGTCTTAGTTACCATCTCTAATGCTTGTTGGTATTGATAGTAGCCCCTGTAGCCTCTCTCTAAGAAACAGAAGTACGTTATGTTCAACTACGAAATGCCATCAAAATATATCGGACTTAAAAAATTTTCGTGTACAAAAATCTTTTTTTTTCAATATCTTCTATTCTTTCAATCCCAATCATGCTTATTGTTATCAACGGCGGCTATTATCCGGCAATCTGCCGGGTATCTTTTCTAATGTCTTACTTGAAAATAAACTACGTTAGAAAGTTGCAGAAACTGGAAGAGCAGTGTGACAGAATAAATTTAATAAGACTATTTTGCGTTTCAAGTTTTAATCGACTTCAGTTTCGCTCTTATCGCTGTTTGTATTAATCTTGAATTATCTTTGTAAAAGTCTTTAAAAAATGGAACAGAAAAAATATGTTATCGTTTCGCACGATGTGCCTTGTTTTGTATTCTGTTATCAGTTGAGATTATTCTTCAAAATAAAATAAGCAATCAACCTGCTCTTATCTCATTGAGTAGCTTTAAAACGTTTTCTAAGTTTTAGATATAGCCTTGTGGAGAATTATAACTATCTTGAGTATTGCGTCCAAAATCAATCTTGAAGTTTTTTTATGCACAAGAGGCCAATTTTTTCGAAGTAGTTTCTTGCAAAACTTATCTTGCAAAGCCCCGCCTTTTTGAATCTCTATGGTTGGATTTTCGCAATTGTTGATAAATTTTTAATAAATTATGTCAAAGTATACTTGGCTCTACATTTTGGTCGCAAGTATTTTGTTTTCCCCGTTAGATAAGTCCTTCGATTCGCAATCAAGAAGTAGAGAATTGTCATTGAGTTAGAAATGTTGATGTGCTCCTAAATATCAGTTAACTTTGAGAGCCGACTAATTATGAATTACAAGTATCAACATTAGGGATATTTACTGCTAATTAAAGTAGCAATTTGGACTCAAGTGCAATTGTTCCTATTGTTATCCTCCTATTTGGACTAAAAAGGCCTGATTATATATAAATGCAAAATATATCTGACGCCACTAAGCCCTCAGCTCAGTTGTATTATGTCGGCATTGATTGCTGGGGAGCCTTTTGAATAGCGGACTTGATAAAATTTAAACCTTTTTAAACGGCGTATTAACAAGAAGGCTTCGTTTCTTTTCACCACTCATCTAGCTCAATTCAATATTGCTTTCAAGACTACTTCGCCACTAATATTAAACAAGGAAAAATTATATTCAATATTTTGCAATCTTGTTTTCTCCCCCATTATAACGGGTGAAACAGTTTTTTTGCTTTGAAAATGGCAACGCGGCTTTTTGAGGAACAATATGACATCATATTAATCTCGGTTTTTTTCTCATAAACATGTGAAATCTTGAAAAGGTCATTTGTATCACAAGTGTTTGTGAATAGCTCTTGACTTGCATCTATGCAGTTTTGTGGACTAATGGGTCCTTGTGTTTGTTTGTTTGAAAATGATGTGAGCTGAAAAATTAGGCGGAGCGGAGTATTTCTGAAAGCTATATGCAATTGTGAATCTTTAAAGGCTATTGACGAAATACACGCGCAATGAGAATTACCAAATTCTATAAGACAGCAAGAAAAATAAATTTGCTGGCGGTCAAAAGTGAGTCTACACTTTTGTTAAGCACTTTGTTGTTGGTCAAATCGATGAAAAAGTGAACTTTGAAATAGTCGAAATGTTTTTCATAATTTGATGTCATCGATAGTTTCGAAAAAAAACGTTGATTTCTTCCTTTTGTGAAACTTCATCGTTGTATGATTCGTTTGAGTATGAATATGGCCCAAACTGTTGCCTTAATGGACGTGATTTGTTTAGGTATGAAGGCCTGGAGTTATCTCGCTGGTTTCAAGATAATCACAGCAAACGTAAAGAGCATAATCAACGATCTGCTTGATGTAACAAATCTTGGAGCTCAAATGCGAAACAAAATAACCGAAGTGAAGAAACTGCTCTTAGAGGCAGAGAATATTGAGCGACCCAAGCTACAATTCGTGCAGCCAAAGCCTAAGCTTCTCAAGCAGTTCAACCCCAAGCTCATTGATAACTTCGATGAGAGCAAAGCTAGAGGTAACATTGAACCAATTTTGTAAGGAAATCTTGTTACGCATTTTGGTCTTGGCGGATGATGCCAAACCGAAAAAATAATGCCAAATCTAGGAATGCATGTTTATTTTTGCTCTCTCGAAGATGTAGAGTCTCAAGCTTATAAAATTTTGTTTTTATCTACTGCCAAACACCCTTTAACATTTTATCGCGTTTATGAAAAGTCCCGATCACCCCCTTGAACAATGAGTATTTATGAAATGAACAGCAGAAACGTAAATATCAAAAGCATTGAGCAGGGTGTAGTGTAGTTCTAAAATCTAGTATCTGTTTTTTGACGTATATCAAAATTATAATTACCGGAAAGACATTAGTTCTTTGAATTGTAGCTCAGTACTTGTCCTGATATGTCTTTTTAAATTCGCTTTACATTTTAATCACATTTTTTCGTTTTTTATGAGTCTCGAATTTCACGTTTGACTCCTGACTTACTTCACTTACGTTTTCAACTGAATGGATCTTGAATCCTTTCACTCAATGAATTGCGCATTGTAGTGAATGCTGTCAAGGTCAAAAGTGCAAAGTCAGAAGAAACGAGATAAAGCGCAGTCATCAAGTCAGTTCAATAGATTATAAAAGTTCTTCAGAACAATTGCTAGCTGGCATGAGCTTACTGGCCTTCAGTTTAGAAGCTGAATCAAATTGCGTAGTAAAAACTACGCAATAAATTAGAATATTTCTTGACACTTAGAAATGGATTTTATCGTTTTTATCGCTTCTTTTCTGTTTCAATCAATTACAAAATTTACTCGCAAACGTCGTGAGCTTTGTTGGTTCAGTTTTTGGAGTTTTTTTGAAGCGCTAATATGAAGAATAGGCTGAATCTACTGACATTTTCACGCTGGTTATGGTTTGGTATTGAGTTTTTAAAATTTAAACAAAATTACGTTAATAAATGTGTTCATTTTCAATTGTGTGAGTGTTGACTCTCATTTTTCTTGGGCGGATGTTTTGAGCTCTTCCGTTCCTTTAACCAGCTGCTTATTTGATTTTTTGCGCTGTTTGTTGAGCTATTGTTACACGTTTCTTTGCTTCATTTTTTAATTACTGAAGCTTTTATGTAGGAATTATCTTCTCTGAGAGAAATGATAGACTCAGGTGCACAGGAGCTGGCTTTTAAAATGTGGAACGTCATTCGTCTCTTCAAAGTTGCAATATATAATTTCGTCTCTTTAAAGTTGCAATATATAATGACATTTGGGTCATTTTGGTCCAGATCAAACTTTTCAACGTTCCCAAATAATTTCAATAGTTCATTTTTTTCTACAGAGGATTCATTTTCTTCTATGCATACATTTTTTGAAAGTAATCTAAAATATTGTTTGCTCATTTTATAATCTCAAGTTGTTTTTAGCTTAAAGTGTGTTTCTCAGCTCGCTATTTTTGTTTTTAGGGAGTTTAATTGTTCGGCTTTTTTCTTTATTGAGCTGGACCCAAACTTTACCAGATTATGTACTCATGTGATTCCATTTTTATACTATAATTAAGTTAGTAGCTAAAATCTGAAATCCAGCTGGCCTTTTCATGCTATTTTTTCAATGACCTTTTAAAATTTTCAGTAATTTTTTTTCCTTTAACTTTAGTTTTCTTGATCTAAATGATGCTTTCATTATTTGCTCTAAAACGGAGTTTAGCAATTATATTCGCCCTGTAGTTTTAGGTGACTTTTCGTCTGATCATTTCACTTTTCGTCCTCAAAAACGGGATAAATAGGTAGCGCACGGAAAGCATTAAGTTCTCTTAGAGCTCTAATCCTTACTATACTTGAAGAATGCGGATCACCAAAACTTTTTTGAGGAGACAATTTTATGGTACGAAGGGCGATTCTTAAGATTAAAAGTTTGAAAAAACCTTCAGTCTACCTGCCCCCCCCCCCTCTCCCTTCAACACTCCCATTGTCCACCCTCATCCAACTGTCGATTTGAACCCTCCTCTCATGTAGCCATCGCCCTCCTACTTCCCAGCGATTGAACCCCCCCCCCCCACACACACACGCACACTAGCATCCCTAAGCTTCAGTTGGCAACTGCCGAAGCCAGCCGTTCGTTTGAGAGCAACTCAACCGACGTTAGTCAGTTATGTTTAAAGTTTTAGTTGCTCTGGCGCAAGGTTTGAGGTAATTATGATAAATATGCGTCTTTTTTTACAACTCGAAAAGGAGTATTGATTTTCTTGGTTTTAATCTCATGTACTATTTCTTCAAACGGCGTTTTGACCTTAAAGCGAAATAAAATTGACGTCTGTTCTATGATCATCCTCTGTTCTATGAGCATGCTCTGCGTTCAGTGAATGAGTATTTGACTTTGAAAAGTTTTTGATAGAATGTCGCATAGATTACCGTTTTAGCCTTTTTCGTCCATGTGGCTCAATTTTGTTGCTTGTAATTTGTTTTTTTTGCAGAAATGCAGAAAATGTTTTGGTCGACGCTGAATTGATCTGTAACCCTCTGAAATTGATACTGCAGGGGTTTGATGAGAGCGTAATAATGCGTTTCAATTGCAATTCAAGCACATAAATTTTAAGGTAGTTTTTGGCTTTTTAAAATTTTGTTTTTGGATCTTTGAGCGAAGATATCAGTGTATACGGCAACTTGTCTTTGATTATTCGCGCATTGAACGCCTCTTTTTAACGTGAAGTGCTTTTTGTTTTATAATACTGTACACCTACTAATCAGATTTTGGCGGTTTTTGTCCATTTTTTGTATTAAGATTTTAATTACAAGAAATGTACTTCCGTGCGTCGTCCTGGATTTTAATTTCGTGTTATTAATAATTCCATTATTTGCGGTTAAGTCTTTTAAATTCAGTAAAATTGTGATTCTTAAGTGCAGTTTTGACAATATTGTGAGTTTTTTTAAGATTTACTAATTCGAATCTTTGAACTCTGTTTCCACTTCTATTGTTAAGACAGGAAGATGGTTCTGTAGCTTTCAAAGAATCGAATTCTAAATGATGAGATGTCCTTGGTGTTCTACTTTTTTTTCAATTTGATTTTTAACTTTCCAAATTTACAATGTAGTCTTTGTTTCTTTTACAATCTGTCCGTATTCTCCACATTCTAGCATGTATCTTTCCCCTAAGATCTATTTTCTATTCGCTCTTCTTAAATCAGTTGTTAAAATAATGTTGATTTAAACCCCTTTTTAAGATTTTTTTTCTATTTCGCAACAAGCGGTTTTTCGCCTTTGAGTATTATTCTTGTTGCCTTTGTCTATTTAATGATTAATTTAAAATTTGTAATAGTTTGAATTCATTTTGTCTATGATATCTGCAAGGGAGGATTATATCTTATTTCGAAACAGCAATTTTATTTGACAATTTTTAGCCTGGCCGATTTTATGAGCCTTACAGTTCTTATCCTAAGAATTGGACCATTTTTGTGCGTCACAGATGTTTTTTAGTAATACACAATTTGGCGGTATGATTTTACGGTTAGTTTTTTGTCAAATTTATGCCTTAGATTTATATCTGTGCAGGTTTTTTCTATTGATTTTTCTATTTATTCTGTTTTTTGCATCTTTTTTCAATTGATTTCAATGATGTCAGTGCTCCAATCTCTCTTGTTATGAAGGGGGTATATTTACAATCCAAAAATTTTCAAAAATTGCAATCAAATCTGGTGAGGTAAAAAATGAATGTTTTGAGACAAAAGAATAGTTTGGGCTGCATTTACTTTATTGCTTGAAGTTCCGACTCTTCGAGTTGCTTCTGGAATTCTTCTCAAGTGAATTTTCATGCCTGACTTTTCAATTTTTGATTGATCTCATTTGTTTTTATTCCCCAAAAACTTTGATGCTAACATAAAGGCGATTTTTAGCGTTGAAGTTTTTAGATGTCAGGCTGTTATACTAGAGGTTGTGGGTGCGAACCACTCTGGTGTCGGGATTTTGCAATCAATTTTTGAGCAGCACCCCCTCTAAATTAAATTTCCCAGCCTGTTGTTCGAGAGCAATTCGTGCAACGTTAATCGGTTTTTATTTGAACAGCTGATTTCAGCCAGTTTACTACTGAAAATCAAATCGAAAGAGCCGAAAGCGGTTCTTTTTTGAATTTCAATTTTGTAGAGGTTTTCTGCATCAAACTCTAATACCATCATTAAGGCCCCATAGTCGAATTATAGTCACTACAAGTCTTTTTTAATGATTTTTTGTTCCAGGCTCTGCGTGGGGCAAGCAGAACGAAAGAGTTCGCAAGCAGAGGAAGCTGAAACGGGAAACAAGAGGTGCAATGAAAGAACTCAAAAAAGACGCTGTTTTGATGCAGAAATTGAGAGTTGAAGACCAGCTTGCAAAAGACAGAGAACGTAAACTGAAAGTCAAACAGATCTACGGACAACTTTCAAATCAGGAGGGCGATGTTAAAAAATGCAAGAAGGCCAAATTCCAACTTATTTGATTTGCAAAGTCACTGTTTTTGCTGGAGTAAAAAGTCAGGTCTTCGCAAGGTGGCTTTGTTTTGTGAAGTCAAGAAAACGAAAAGAGAAAAGATCCAAAAATGAAAAGAACTGAAACTAAAACTGACTCATATTTAGACAGAGAAGTTTGGGGAATTTTCAAACTGTTGAACGGTTAATTTTGTTTGTAAAACAATCTATGCTCGATAAAATCTGTGGCCATGTTCAAATTACTCCCGGGATTACCCGTAAGTTGTACCGAAATGATTGTTTCTGGGTTAACTTGAAAGATTTTAAATTTCGCTGTTTAAAGATTTAAATTTGGCAGTTCTGATCGACTGATTATTTTTGTGAGTTCATTTGAGCTGAAATTTGAGGTGGTTAATTTAAGTTTGAGGCTCCGTTTATTTCTTTTTCAAGTCGTGTCAAGGATCGATTACAAAGCAAACTGTTTTCATTTGGACTTAATAAAACATTTTCCGCTCAATCTCCCCTGTGCTTTGTAGTACGTCGCCGGGAAGCAACCAGGGCTAATTGAAACTCGTAAGTTTAAAAACAATATATCTAAATCGTGATTTGCCCCCAAATGTGGGAACTAGTATTTCTATCTCGTAAACAAAACAATAATAACTGTCTTTTGATGGTTTCGGTCAGCAACTTGTACTATCTCGAAATTTGCCCGACGCTAAGTTTTCACAGGGCAGTTTGCCCTTTGTGATATCGTATTCACACTTTATTGAAACTTGTTCACGGGTTACTTTAAAATCCTCTAATTGATAGGAACCTCCTAAATGAATTAATTTATCGACATTTCCGGATTAAAGGTCTTAAGAGCTACCGACAAGTTTACAATAAACTGGAAAATTGTGATTAACACACCATTAAGTAATTTACATCATTATTTGTCATCAACCTTATAGTATAGTTAGTCAATTAGCGTGGTATTATCGAGTTAATTTGGAAAAATGATTGACATTGGTGTAATCAGTGAGTTAATGTGACTCGGCGCCACAGATCAATTGAGAAGACTTTTATCGTAACTTTCGGTCTGAGAGTTCACTAGTTTTATTAGCTGCTGAAAAAGCAACGACGACCATTATTCGGCCATTTTATCGATTTTTGAAAAATTATTTAATTCTTAGCTTGTATTTGGTGTGGCTTTAATTGAATGTACAGCAGCAGCAGTAGTAGTCAGTTGTTATAGAATAGTAGTAATATTGTAGTACAATTTTTGTTTGGATAGATAGATTGACCAATAGAAGCGCGATTCGATCGAAGCAATAAGACATCACCAAAGACAGAAAGCGAGAGAGAGGAATTTGAGCTAGCCTAGCCGCTTTTGACAAATATTAATTTAAAATAAAAGTATACTACTAGCCATTCGTATCACTTCTTTGATTTTCAATCAGCCGCACTGTTTTCCGCTGTTTGTTACAAATTGAAAAATATCAATTTCACGCTAAACTCAAATTTACAAAAAGTCAACCTTCATTTTAATCGGTTTTAATCTTAATCAACTTTCTGAAATTTTGATCTTTGTGAGTTAACAATTTCAATCGCTTTGTTTGAAAACTTTACAACAAAATTTACCCTTTCATTTCTGAAATCTAAACTGCGATAAATTTTTGTCTTGAAAACTCTACCAAAATGAAGCGATCTTTTATGATGGTCGACCTTCTTTGCAATAACTCCGACTCTAAACCAGAAACCAACACAAAGCCAACTCCGGAATTGCCAGGCAGCAAGCTGAAAATGCCCCACTTGGACCAGTCTGTCCAAAATCTGCCAGGAGTTGTGCCCAGCAACGTTGGGGTGGCGAGTAATTGTGGGTTGGAGATAGTTGATCCAGTTAGTCTGTTCCCCGTGACAGATTCACTGTCAATCCAGATCGGAGATGAGATCCCGAAGAATGTTGACAATGATGATGAAGAAGACAGAACAAGTGACAGTCCTGGTAAGTTGAACGAAAATAACTTCAGAACGTTAGAAACTTCAGCAGCTTAAAAATAGTAAATCTGTAATTCAATGTATGGCGTCTATTACTGATCGTCTATTTTACAAAAAGTGTTTAAATCAGCGTTAAGAAGGCAATGTTTGGAGCTGTCCTGAGCGAAAAATAAATTTTGTGTGGGCAATTAATTGAATTATTTTGTTTGGATTAGATTTGAAAATTTGTTCAAAAATTATTTTAAAAAAGGCAGCTTTCAGTCTTAAAAATGAGTTTTTGAAGTAACATACTTTAAAAAGGCCGCTTTAAATGGATGTAAAAATGTGACTGGTGAAGTTGAAGCAAAAATTAAAATCAAAGGGATCTTTTACTAATTCTTGTAATAGTCACTGCAAAATCTTATAATAAAAATTCAGATAAATTTGAAATGTGAAATTTTTTAGACTCTGGGGTTGAATGCCCTTCGTTCTTCGAGCCAACAACTGGCGAGGAGGAATCTCACGACGACACCAATGCCAATAGCGAACCTTCATTGAAAGCAACCAGAGTTGAGCCACAGCAATCTTCAGTCGCCAACAATGAAATCCAGAAGATCCAATCCACTGCACCTATCAGCCGGCCAGCAAGTGTTCAAAGTGCCAAAAACGAAGACCGAGACATGGATGATGACGATGACAAATTCGAGGGTTCCGAGTCATATGATGACTTCGACGCCCAGAGCTCTGGTTCCCGAGATGATGATTCCGGTTTTCATCCGGGAGGTTTCAGAAGTGGCTCGAGTTCGTCCAAAAAGCAGAGAACTGCTTTCACGCCTGATCAGATTCACGAGTTGGAACGACGATTCGCTCAGCAGAAGTATCTTTCGGCCTCAGAGAGAGCGGACTTTGCCTCAAAGCTGAAGCTCTCCGACACACAGGTAATTTCATTCTCCTTTTTCGATATTCATCTTTTATTAATTGGAGGTCCTAGTAATCATTTTTTCCTCAAGAAATAGACTCTCCCGATAAATGAGCTTCTTTTAGTTATCATCAACTTGTATTTTGATCCGTAATTTTCATTGAAAAATGATTCGATAGCTTCAATCGACCAATCAAATGAGAGCATGAAGTAATACTTCACCCTATGATTATTTAAGTATTTTTTCAAAATATACTGAACTT
Source organism: Convolutriloba macropyga (assembly GCF_964194025.1). Classification (NCBI taxonomy): domain Eukaryota; kingdom Metazoa; phylum Xenacoelomorpha; order Acoela; family Convolutidae; genus Convolutriloba; species Convolutriloba macropyga. The sequence continues at coordinate 60,008,497 of NC_134471.1, read as the reverse complement.
TTTTGGGTTTTAGATCAAAACGTGGTTCCAAAACCGACGAATGAAGAGGAAGAGACAGCAACAGGACATTGAGAGTGCCCAACTTCAGGCCCTGTACTCCTCCGCCCTCATGATGCCTCCTCCCCCCTCCCACATTCTGGTTCCCCCAATGGGACACCCAAACCCAGTGGCACAGAACCCTCTTCAGAACCCTTTCCAACCCCCTGCAAACCTATTCAGCCCTGCTCAGCCTATAACCTCTTCCGCAAGCAATGTCCCTCATTTGACCCTGGGACTCTCAGAACACCTCCCGACCTCAACCGGGGTTCTTGGAACCCAAAACCAAGCCCGCGGACCTGCAACAGGCGATTTCCCACAGCCTGGGGCACCTCAAAAGTCACTTTTCCTTCCTGCGCTTGGACTGAGCGCAACATTTGGCCTTTCCAATTCGCCAGCGCCAGTCGGAACGAACGCCACCCTCCCCAACTTGACCTCGAGCAGTCGGGCTTTGGAGTTGACCTCTCAGCTGACCTCGAGCATGCCCCCCGCGATGAGTTTCAGCAGCATGGGGTTGTTCGGCCAACCCAAATTAGGTCTGTGACCTGCCGGTTTATTAAAACTAAAACTGTTATGATAAATCACCACTTCGCAAATATTTCAGAACCAAATTCTTGTGCAAAAACATTCAATACTTCCACGCAAAACTCCATAAACTCTAAACCGGTGTAGACTTCTTTCTAGTCTCTCCGAATACTGTTTTCGATTTCAATTGCTCTATATTTGATTTGATTCACTCTCGCTTTTATTTTCTCATATATTTAGATAATTCGGTTTTAATCTGTTTGAAATGATAGTTTTCATAATAACGTCATTTTTTCCTCAGAAGGAAAACTAAGAGGAGTCATCAAAGCTACGCAAAATACCCCCCTTTCACAAAATAACCCCCCCCCCCCCCCTCCACTTTCTTTTTTCATGCGCACCTATTTTTCCATCTATCCTTTTAAAGATACCTTTTTTCCTTTGTGCCATTGTTTATTGTTTTTGTTTTGACATCGTTTGGTTGTTTAAGAGCAAACCGTGGGTGTATTTCAAAATGTTGCTCCAATTTTGTTTTGAAATTGCTATTTATTCACAACTGATTTTGGTAAGGTAATAGTAAACAACCTTTCGATCGGTTGTTTGTTGTAACTCTGTTCATACTTAAGCCTGTTTGCCTCGTATTCAATTCTTGGAAGTTTTTGTTTGTCCTCTTGACTTTAGTTTGCTTAGCAGCCAATTTGGATGTTTTGATGATCACACGCTCTCTGATCTTTATAATATTTAATTAGGTAATCAAGGTATAATATTATCACTTAGCTATAAACAGTAATATTTACCGTTTCCGTTACTTTGATTTCGACTACTTTTGTCTTTTGTTCGGTAAATTCGAAGCCAAACATGAACCAATTTTGTTTTTGATCAATCTAAAATTCTGACATTTTGGGCACAGACATTTTATTTGACTTCTTGAAGTAGCAAGTTTGGTTTTCAGATTTTATAACTTCTTAGCAAACTTTCTGTCTTTTAATCTCAAACAAGTTAACACATACAAGAACAAGGCACTCAAATTAACGTAGATGAAAATTTAATTGGGTCGTCAAGATAAATATGTAAAAGTAGCCCCCAGAATATTACCAAAATAATCTTAGAGTTTGTTTAGCTACTCTAATAGTTGTGCGACTAGTTTTCCTTGTAAACAAAGTCATCGCTGAAAGTCAACATAAGTTGCTGTGATTTTTGAAGATTGTTTAATAATTTTAATCCTGATTGACATTAAAGAGATTATAACATTTATAAACTTGGGTAAACAGTCAGTTATTAAATCAAATGTTTTCACATTTAAGCTCATCAACAACCCATAATTTTTCCATTTTTGTTTATTTTCTTAACGCTTTTTTCATCAAATTCCAGTTTTATCTTAAATTTTCCAATACTTTTTCTAAATAAGGCTTAATTTAATCATGTCTTGGTTTTGGTTAGAAGGAATTTGTGTCAGGATTTCATGATTTTTTCATAAAGACTTCATAAAGAATTGATAAGTTAGCATTCACTAGGCGTGAATAAAATATTTGTCAGATCGGAATTGTTAGTTTATTCAAGCGAGTTGAGTGAATAAATTTTTTGTTAGTTTTTCACGCAGATTGACGTAAATAGACATTTTTGGCACTTGTGTTTGGGCTTTTGTTTGCCATTTGTTTTCAATTTGGGGAAACTAAATTGCTTTTAATATAAAATATGGCGCCGGTCATGTCTCAATTTGTTACTATATACTCCAGTCAATTTTAAACTTCTCATTTAAGTCATTTTATAAACTCAATAAAATTGCCTAATATACTTTTTAAAACAACTCCGAGCATGAAATTCTCAAAAAAGTTGCGGACTTCGATTTTTGACTAAATTTTTCTGCCTTTTTTCTTTTGTTTAGAGGAACGTCTTTGTTTTAGGAATTGATTTTGGTCGCTTCTTTTGGCAAACACTATTTTTTGTTTTGATCACTGCCGTTTTCATTTATGTTTTGTCATTGTTTTTACTGTCTGTTGTTTTCATGGGAGGCGGGGGTAGGAAGTGTAAAATGGACTGCTAAACAAGTCGGCGATTTTACTGGTTGTGAACTGAAAATGAAAACAGCTCAAGTTGAAAGAGAATTTAGCAGCTTCAGTTTTAAAGATATGAAAAATGAAGAAAAACAAGTTTTGGATAGAAACAGCCAAACAAAAGTCAGAATGTAAGAGAAAAGCGAAAGAAAATAGGGAGAAAGATTGACAAAATTGTGGGATATTGAGGGGAAAAGAGGGATTTTTAGAAAGTATAGCGGCGTATTGGTAGAAGGGAATCATTTATGATGGAGAGAGAAAAAAAGGAGGGAATAAATGAGGTGGGGATAGCGGGATAGGGAAAAAAGCGAGAGCGAGAGAGTGGGAAAAGTAAGAGAAAGAGGGAGAGAGAAGTGCGAGTGGGGGGATAAGGGGGTAGTGTGTAAAATATTGACGACGTGCGGGGTGTAAAAAATTCACACATTTTTTCACTGCTTTGTTAGCTGAACAAAAGTGCGGCGACAGTAAGGCGCCAAGGAGGCATTTTCAAGTGTTTTCTTGTTTATTCAGTAATCTCAATTGATGTGATTGACTAATTATAAAATAAATCGTATTAACTCAAGCACTGGCTCAAAGTTTGGTTAATTGACCAGAATAGCGCTGGATAGCTTTACTTGCAAGACAGATGCTAGACTGGCTGGCGCCGCTAAGTGATTGGCTAAGATTGAAAAGGCGATAAAGAGAGTGAGAGAAAATATTAAAAAATAAAAGAAAAAATAATAATCACAATACCCCCACCACAAACACACACACACAGTCAGCTCACCACAAACAACACTACTACTACTACTACAAATACTATTTGCTACTACTACTACTAGTAGTAGTGTACTACTACTCTTATTAGTAGTAATAAATAAGAAGCCAAGCAGTTGCGGTGCGGCGGTGGCCGGCCACCAATAACAAAACAATATTATAGTAGTACTAAAGCTAAACAACACTCACTCCGCGGCAGTTGTGCAAACGAGAATTAGTCTTGTGCTCTGCTTAATAAACAGATTGAGAGACTCAAAACAACACTATACACACTACAATATACCGATCCAAACCCCCCCCCCCCCCCCACCCACCCGGCTCCTCTCGCTTTTTAGCTTTCTCTCTCAGCTCAGAAACAACTCAGCTTTCAATCGATCCGCGAGCAGGACTGCTATCACTTTTGTAGTCGAAAATCATGAATTTTAAATGCTTCGCTTTTCAAAAGGGAAGATCTCGCTTCGATCAATACAAGTCAATTCTGAATTCCTCCTCTGGCATGGAAACCTGTCTACAATCGTAGTTACAGAGAAGAGATAAAATGGAGCTCCCTGAAACATCAGAAAAGAGAAAAAAACTGCCTGAAAATAATCTTTCAACCGCTCTATATAGTTCTTCTTTTTACCCTCATTAGCCAGTTGATCATAAATACATGGAAAACATTAATAAACACACTATGGTACCAACAAGGTTAAAAGCGTTTGAAACATCAAATGAAATAAAATTTTGAGTTTAAGACAATTGTCTGGTAATATGAATTTACGCCTTTATAACTTGTTAAACGTCTGGTAGACGGTTTATTTAGTTTTCACATAAGTTTCTAACAACATCTAGCGTCAAATGTTCCATAATTCCAACCCTTCCAATTTTTCTAATCAGATCCGGAGTATATGCTGACGAAAATCGATCGCTGACAATCTTTGATTTATTTTTATGAAATCAAAATAGTGAAAATGCTTATTTTAATAATTTTTAGAATTTTCCAAATACCTATTATCTTTTAGCTTTTTGCCCCGACCCACTTGTGGAGGGAGGAACTATAAACTCAAATGGTTCTTTTTGTTCAGACAATTTTGGCCGATCAATATATTCATCGTAGAGAGTTGAGACTGGTTCACTAGAAGGCTCGTCCAGCGTAGAATATGGAATTTGAAAGATATTTTTATTTTTGTTTACAGGAAGTTATCCAGGTTTAAACTTTTGAGAAAAGTAAAGTTAATTCCGTTGTTTTATTCATATTTTCCGTAATTTTTGACCAAATTTTCCTCAGTTTTGCTAAAACTTGTTAATAGTTTGCTTAAAACAATATTATTGGTTAAGGATAGATAATTGTCGCCAATTTGTTTTATCCGAGTTTTTTTGGTTAATTTTTCTGCTAGTTTTTTTTGTGAATTTGAGAATTTTTTAAATGAAAAGAGGATCCAAAATTGCTTTTGTTTCCTACTTCGTTTAAATCCTACTTTTCAGGAAGTAGAGACCTAACATCTGCTGCCACAATCTTTGAGAACTCCAAAAAACAACTGTACATTCGCTTCTTATAGTTTTCTGAAATTCGCTTCTTTCAGTTTTCTGAAATTCAATTTTTCGGATGAACCGAATAATTATCCAAAATGCATGATTTATATGTGGTTTATTGAAACAATAAGGTTTAATCATCTATTTTGCAAACATATTGAATAAATTGCTTTTGTTGGGCGCTGAGAAAAATCAGAGCGAAGTTTGAATTCATCATGGATTCTTACAATAAAAAATTATTCGGATTATATTAGGGCGCGGTCTTTTTCAAAAAATTGTTTCGAATTTTTGTTTTTTAATGGCGATTACTGACAAGAACTGTTTCAAATCACCTTTTAATTAATGACAAATCCTGTTTACAACAAAATTAGACCCTACGGAAAAATAGTTTGTCTTCAGACAAAAGCTCATATTTTTTATGGCTTTGACATTGTATTTTTGTAAACTTTAAATTATTATTTTTTGTTTTGGATCCAATTGTCTTTTTACAACTTTATGACAACGTTTTATTGAATAAAGATTCAATTGGGAACCTAAAGAAATGCAGGTGAGCATATACTAATGCCTCTTATGACTAAATATATTTGTTCTAAGAGATTGTCAGTGAAGTTTTGAAATTTGTCATTTTTTAATCTTATTTCTGTCCAAGTGTATCTTAGTCTCAATTTGAAAAGGGCAAAACTTATTTCAAGTGAAGGAAAAAATGCTCTTTATAGCAGTTTTATTTTCAATTAATGTTTTTTGGCTTTCCGATTAAAAAATTTTGGAAAAGTTTTTGAATTTTTAAATATTTTCCTGTATTTGAGGCAGTTATTTTTTCCTTTTCAACTAATTTTGATAAGTATAGCTCCAAATTATTGATTTCCAAGAATAGCTTTTAGTTTTAACGACTGAGAAGCTGTTCTCTCACAATACTTATTGGATTTTTGTCATTGCCTGTGATTATGGTCCTTTTCGTTTTTGTACGGCATATTCCTCCCAATCAAAATCCTTAAGTGCTTTTATAGGTGTTTAAATGAATATATTTTGCTGGCTTCGGTTTTTAATTTCTATTAATTATTCTAGTTTCAATTAATTATTTTTTAAGAAAATTATTTGGTACTCTCAATTTTTGCATATTTTCCTGTATTTGAGGTTGTTATTTGTTCTCTTTTCAATTTCACACATTTAAGACAGTTCCAACTGTTATTGAAAGAATGGGCAAAAAACATGTTTAAAGAATTCAGTGAATAGCCTATAGTTTTAACGGCTGGCCATTCCTGCTCCCCCCAAAACTTTATTCGGAATCTTTCTGTTTTTGCCTCTAAATTTCGTTCTTTTTTTGTTGTTGGGCATATTTATGACAAAAAAGGCCTTTACTGCTTCCACAATTTTTTTTAGTTGATCAATTTCTGATTTGATTTTATAGCCAGTGGTTTTAAAGACTTTCATTTAATTTTTTGAAGCAAAACACTTGATAATCCCATTTTTTGTACTGTTTGTCGTCGACAAAAAACTAAGAAACTATTATTGACGTAGTCAGTTTTCTGTTGCTCTAAAAAATTTTTTGGCTGTTAGTTATGTCTTGACAGGTGACTATATAACTTAGAATTGTATTTCCATAAGAATTTCGTGAGTTTTTGATACTGGTCTTTATTTGTGGTCCTTTTTGTTGTCTTTACCACAAAGACCCTTTACCTAGAAGACCCAGTTGAAATCAAAAGGGATCAAAGCAAATCATTTAATCGCTTTGATCAGTTTAGAGCTTTAATCAATTAATGGTTTTTATTATTTTATGGATATAATGGCTTCATCACTATGGCTTCAATAAATTCTTTGTTAAAATTTGTGTTCTGTCCCTATTTGCTGTTCTTGATGTCGTATGATTTGCTCTCAATAAAAAAACAGAACTAGACTCCTGGGCAGTTGCCAGTTGATCGGTTTTTGTTTTAAGTGGAAAGCTTATGGTTTGTTTGAAAATTTGACAATATTTCTTTTAAAAAAATTATAGGAACTTTGAGCTTTTTCAATTTTTTAGTACTTCTTCCAATTTTTTAACTTGGTCTTTGTAGCTACAGGTCGTCTTTCCAGTAAATCAAGATCTATTCGTTTTAATAGTTTAATTTTAAACTGTTGGTTTCTTGCCTTTGGTACTACAATTTTTCATAAGAGAAGTGTGATTCTTGGATATTTGCTCAATCTGAGTTTAGATGTTTCCACTCCATATTATCGCATTAAAGGAGTGGCCTAATTGGCGTTGAAAACCGCAAATTTAATGGTGTTTAATATTCTTCATCAAGAAACTGTGACTTCAACGGTTGCTGTACCGCATTCTTGTTAAATTCAAGTGTTTTTTGTTTCGTTTTTGCTGTTTTTTTTTGTAGTCGTCCGATAAATTACGGATAACGACAAGTCTCAATTGCTTCCTCTAACGTATAAATTGGCCTTGCTAATGAGCCGAGTTGACTCGGCTCATTAGCATCAAGTGATTTCAGTCACTTTCAATCGGCTCAAGTGGTTTCAGTCACTTTCAATTTAGTTGTTTTCAAAAAGAGAAACGTACTTTTGAAATTTGTCCTTTTTGCTCTCCTTTGTTGGCCTGTCACCGAGTCGCATTATTGAGAGGTCTTTTATCTCATTTAATGAACATCTAATGAAGTACGGGTTGATTTGTTTAGAACCAGTTTTATCGGAATCCTTATTCTTTTTGTTTTTTTTGTTATTTTTTACTATAGTCATCGAGTTTCGGCCTTGTTCAGTACTCTCCTTGATGGCAAGTCTCATCAGCTTTCTAACCCAATATTATTTTTTCACTTAATTGATTGTTGAAAGATTTGCAATTTTCTAACCTTTTTGTCTCCCTTATTTGGTAGACTATTCAATCAAAATGTCGATGGGCTGGGTCGGAACATCATGTGCGAACGCACATGACCTAGCCTCCTTGTTTGGTCATTCAACAAGAAATATCTGTTCATTTGATTGTATTATTGTTCATTATGGTCAATATCATTCATAACTCCAAAAAAAGTTTTTTTCAAACAACGCGGTGTAGAATCTACAGAATTTATTTTCCAAAAAAATGTATTTTGAAATGAAAGCTCCGTGCGCAGCATAATCAACAGTAACAAAAACTCAGGCTTAAGTGTATAGTAGTCAAATATAAAAAATGTGTTACATACAGATATTAAAAATTTCTTGGCTCTTCCTCCAAAATTTTCCATGTCAGCATGAAATTGTTTGTTAAATACGTCGCCACTTTCTATTCTTAAAATAAATCATCTCTTACAATATTACAGAGAAATTGAATTGGCACTTTATGAGCACTTTTTTGCTGTTTAAAAATATAAGTTTTTACAGTTTGATAAAATGAGGCAACAAACAAACGCAAGAACGCAAGTTTTTCATAAAATAAACTCAAAATAGATTAACAGGTAAATCTACCTCTCCAATGTAAACATGGATAATGAATAACTTGAGTGATGAAAAAAATCAAAGAAGAAGTTATAAAAGATGCGTTACAATAAATTGGTTTAAAAGGACTAGAGCTTGAGAACAGTTGTTTTATTCGTTGGCTTGTTTTCTTTCCTTTTTACTTGCTCGTTGTGCTCACTTGGATCCAATGCTGCTCCATTTGTACAGATTTTTACACCTCAGAGAAATGTAAAGTATATTTTAAACTCTTAAATATAGAATTAGGAATTCAAATCTTTTTGAAGCACAAATTTTCTTCCGGAGTGACGCTTTTTTTAATTTTTCCTTTGTCTTCATAAAAAAGCAATGGCTTGTGACAAATTTTGTTTATACTCAAAGTTTAGTATACAGGCGAATGATTTTCAGGGGTCTCAAAAACTCATGCTTGTTTGCTCTATTTGCTGGGACAGAATGGGAACAAAAGTAAGATGATAATTCATTACTCAATCGCTCATTTTTCTATTACGATAAAGATTTCCTATTTTTTTACAGCAAACCTTACAGCTGAAATTATCCAAAAATTGTTTTGAGGAACGAATTTTTTGTCAAAAAAATCTAGTCCAAAAGTTACTAGTTCAAGACTAATTTCAATTAAATTCATCAATAGATTTGGACTTGTCCACTATATGCTTATAAAACTTCAACTTCAAACAACATAGTGACCATCTATACATTCAATTCGAAACTCGGCAGAGAGAAACTAGTGCTGCTGGTGTTCCTATTTGAAATGGTTTTTTTTTTCATTTTGTTATGCTCCATTACACTACATTAAATAAAAAGAAGTTACCCGCATTAATTTTCTCTAAGTTTGCTTATTTGAAATGTGGCAAGTTTGGAGAGAAGATTATCTTCCTGTAAGAAAACAAACACAGCCTAAGTCAAAATTCAGTAAAAATACTCCGTTAAAAGCTTTACCTGAATCAAGAAATGAATCAAGATTGCATTTATTTATAATCAAAAATTTGCAAACTTTGTCCTGTGTGTGGTACCTCAAAAAAATTAACTTTTTGTGATTACTTTGGAAACAAGTTGTGCAATTTTTGGCTGAGGTAATGCTCTTGGCTTGGTAGCATGTTTTTACTAACGTTCAAAAACAGGCTTAAAACAAAGACAGGCATGTTGATTTTGATGCCGTTGGATTTCTAATCTTATGAGTTTGACGGGATCTCTAACCCAGGTTAACAAACTGGCAACTCATTATAATCTGGAATTTTTGAAAATAGTTGGCAAATTCTGAGCTTTAATAGTGCCTCAGGACGTAAGATAACAGATTTTAAACGTTTTTTTCCTTGACTCATTGTTCAATGAATCCTGTTTTGACCCCGTGTTGACCTTTCTTGGCAACCATATCCAAGAGCCATATATGGTTCCATACACGCCATACAAAATTTTCGTTGCATGATCTTACCATGGTTGCCAAGTTTTCCATACAAATTTTTTTTCGCGTTTCAGCGATTCCATGAAAGGGTGGGTATACACGTAGAAAGTAGACAGGATAAACCACAAACAGAACATTTTTGGTCTCTATTGCTCTTGTATGGCATCCAAGAAATCTTGTATGGCATCCAAGAAAACTTGTATGGCATCCAGGTCTGGCTCTTGTATGGCATCCAAGAAATCTTGTATGGCAAACAAGAATTCTTGTATGGCATCCACGAAACTTTCCATGGCATCCAGGAAAGCACTTGAATCAACGATAAAGACCAGAAAACAATGAAGCGGCTATAAATGGTCAAGAGAGAATTTTTTCAACCATTTATTAATCTCGTAAGCTTGAGATGAGAAGCATTTATGGCATACAGGAAAACCGTAACCCAACCACAAGAAGCCACGATAGTGTTTATTGCAGCAATTAGTTCTCTTGTTTGAATAAATTTAAGTTCGTGAGATCAAGTGGGGTCAATTAGACCACTTTTGTCTCTAAGGGGTCCTTAATATACAAATACAATACTTCCTGTGGCACAACATCTAAAAAAACATATATTTTGCATCAAAATTATGAAAAACACTTGTAAGCACTTGTAAGCAAGCATAGAATAATAAAGAAACACAAGTTTAAATATCGGGTGAAAACTGCAGAGAGACAATCGGAAGTCATAAAGACAAATTAACATTTTTGGGTAACGAAAAATTTGAAGAAAAATATATTACGAGAAAAATAAACACTGGAGAAGTTTTTGAACATTTCAATGACCATTTTTTCAAACCAGCTATAGCTTTAAATTTGTTTCCGTTAGACAAGTCTTTGACCTAACAGAAACGCCTTATTTTAAAAAAAAATTTGTCTTTTTTTACGAAACCTCGAAATATTTAGTTGTAATTAACTTTTCCGGATCTGGGCACAACGCAGTCGATAGCGATGTAATAGACAAATATCAATAGTGCATGAACTTAAGATCAATGCTAAAGCAAAGGGCAGAAACAACGAGAAAAGGGAACATCAGTATAGGAAACTGTGTTCAAACAAAATTAAAACGCAAACTTTTTTTTAACTAGAAGAGCTGGATCAAAATCGTTGTTCATTGCATTGATTATTAATATGACAATGTAGGGCTCCTATTTGGCTCAGTGGAAAAAACTGCTTGACCGAAAGGAGGAACTTTATCTCTGAAAAAAGTTTTTTAAACATACAATTTTTTTAGGAAACCTCATAACAACGAGTTTGGTTTGAGTTTTTCTTGCTCTGGGCAATAAAAAATGCTAGCTAATCAAATTAAAATAGAAAAAAAGACGAAAGTCTCAGTCGTGTTCGAAAGCCTCAATGAGTGGTACGAAGTATATCTCATTCAGAGCATCAATCCGTAGCAACTTTTCCTTTATCGAGTCTGCGAATATTGTGTCGTATCTTGACGATTCTTCAACTTTCAGGAAAGAGAAAAAGGGCGCTTTTACTGGATGGTTGCATTTGACAGCATTGACCACTCGGTACAGCTGAAATCCAATCTTTTCTAACCCATTTTTAACCATAAATATTCGAATTCGACCGTACTTGGTAGAAATGTGTGTACTGAAGCTGACATAGCTGTTGACAGAACAGAAATGAGCCACCGAATCGAACTCGAGACCTCGTATTTGTGCATTACTGTAGAATTCATCGCCTTCGCCTTGAAACCTTTCAGGGATACTTGACTTAACAGCTTTCCTTGTGAAAGATTTCGCTCTAAGTTTCAGCTCAAGACAGAGCCCAGTGAGAGAATCTGTGTCAACTTTCGAAGCATAGGATGCTTTGTTTCGTCTGTATCGTTCGACAAGCAAGGCCAGATGGTTAACAGTTCCCGTAAACTTTGACTGCAGCAGATAATTTGCTGACTCAAACATCATGGCAGATGTTGTCCACAGCGGGCCAAAATTTTTTACCTGCCAAGATAAATGAGAAATAGCCTGAATATTCGCTGAGAAAACTTCGTTGCCATAGCATTCCTCGACTTTGTTTAGAAACAAATGTATCAATTTACCGGCTTGATCAGCGTAAGTCCGAGATGTCAGAAGAAGTCGAATACTGTAGCTCAAAAGGAGAAACCGTTCGAAGAGACTTTCATTTACAGTGAGATGAAATAAAACTGGACCAATGTACAGCAGCCATGTTTTCAATTCGTTTGCCTTCAAAAAATTGATGTCTTTAAGGCTGCGAACTTTTCGTTTGAAATCACAGGTGAGCTAAAAAAAAAAATAGCTAAATTGATGTCAAAAAAAATGCTGAATTGAGTAAAACTAACCTGAATAGATTGAACCAATCGATCCAAAACTTCGAGGTCACCTTTCGCAGTTTTGCTCGAAATGACTATCATCAAAACTTTAGATACTCCCATGTAATTTTGATGCATCACGTCCACAGGCGCAGCCAAGGGCAGGTTGTCTATCAAATCAAAAATTTTGCAACGACCTTTGACACCCCGGTAAGATCTCAAATTCTCTGTTTCGAGTTTTTGAAGGCACTCGTTGTGAACTTCGGGAGTTCTCACAACAAACGCTCTATTAGGAAAGAATCGCATCTCATCCCCGAGCTGAGTTTGCACTAAACAGAGCGTGCAAGCATATTTAGCTAAATGGTGGTGCATATTCAAGATTGAGGCAGTGGCAGGAATATCCGATACCAGCAAAATGATTTTGAATTTGACTCTGTAACTGACACCAGAGAAAAAGACTGTGCGCGCTTTCTCCTGCAGTTTGTCCTCTATGTCCTAAAAACAAGAACAATTACACAACTTTGATAACAAAAAAATTGTTTAATAGAAATGTTCAGACTTGCCTGAAAGACACTATCCCAATTCGGTTTGTTATCTCCTAGCCAAAGGGAAGCCAAAACAATGTTCTCGAACGATGATCTCAATTTCGGAGGTAAATTGGCTATCGCAAGCCAGACAGGCCAGATCGACTTGGAGGCTGATCTCATTATTTTGACACCATCCGAGTTCAAAATGAGGAATACATTAAGTAAATTGGAAGTCGTTACGAAGAACTGTGGGAGATTTAAATCACTTTCCTGATTTCGTTTGGCATCAAATTTCTTTATAGACTTCAAGTGTTTCGTGATAACGGATAACAACTCGTCCACAAAATCTAATTGCCATCGGAAACCAAATCCACATTTTTTCACATGATTTGCCTTCTCTTCTTCCGTCAAGTGTAACTTTTTCTTCATTGATCTGAAGCTTGGAACAACAATTTGAGGGCGCACAGCTTGAATCAGTTTAACCCAATCAGTTGCTTCAGAACCAGATGTTCCGTGCTTGGCGATTATTGCAAAAACGCAGAGTACAAAATTTGAAAGAGAACCAGAGTCAACAGCTTCATCTTCAGAGGATCCTTCGTCAGGTTTTTGCTCATCTGCATTCGAATTAGATACATAAAGAATCTCCGACAAATCCTGTAGATCATTACTGCTATTAAACCACAACTGTGCATCCGTTTCCGAGTTGTCTGGTGTGGAGAAAAAAGGATTCACTCGATTATCTCCCTCGTTTCCTTCAGGTATCATCGTTTCATTCTCATCGTTTTCATTCTCTTCCAGTGCCATTGTTGAATTTTCGTCTTCCTGATTCTCCTCAGGTATTATTGTTGTTTCGTTTTCAGCGCAAATTGTCTGCTCAAGATCGTTTTCGTCATGGCTAGACCAAGACTCATCAGTTGAGTCGTTGAACAAACTGCTAGAACTACTACTGGAATATCTTTGTCCTTCTCCGAGGTTTGGTCTAACTTTTCGCCTCTTTTTCGTACTTGCCAAAAGGAATCTTCTCCTTTCCCTGACAACGTGTGTCAATAATTTCGAGTCAATCAAAGAATACCGTTGGCGAGAAAACGCTGCATTTTGTGAACCAGTCTCAGCAACTTCGTGAAAACTTGTGTTGGGACATTTGCAATTTCTGTTACCGGCGTCAAAAAAATCGCTTCCTTAAAAGACAAAAAGTTCATCGCCAGGCAACAGATTCTTGATTATTTTCAGCTTAATACATTTGACTCCTTTGATGTTGGACACAATGTACTCACAATTAGGAACGCAAGAGTGGTTTACGAACCTAACAGCTCCAACCATCAACCTGGCTTTTCTGCAAGCGTCTGTTGGCCTGAAGACCGAAATTGGCTCTATCAGATGCTCATCTTCTTCATCAATATTCTCGAGAAGAGCCCAGACATTTTCAGGGCACGTATTTGACTTTTTCAATAACTCACTGCCGTGATAAAGAAAACCAAATCCGCCAAAATTGTCAGGCAAAATTTTGAAAAGCAACTGTTTAGATGCAGCATAGCATGCTCGAAGCAACTTATCATATTTTTCGTATAAAGAATTTTCGCGTACAGAAGCCCAGTACTCATCGGGTGTGATTTTGCTAACCATTGGTTGTACATCTCGAGATTCCTGAGATAATAACTGAGAAGTAACATGGGCGTCACATTGAGCCAAAATTAGAGCTTTGTGCTTCTGTCTCATTCCAACTGAAAGATAAGAAACAACTGAAGATAGATTATTTTTGCCGAAATAAACTAAACAAGGATATAATTCTGATCTGCAACATAATTTGTTGGCTAAAAACTTTCAACTCGTAAGAAAATTACAAAAAAAAATTACGAAACAATTATCAATTATAGCTTGAATTAAAGCAAGAGTTAAAACACTCAAAACAAATAGAGAAGGAAAAGCATAGCAAAACTGCATATAGCGCTTGAAATGAAAAAAAAATCAGAAAAAAAACCAAAATAAGATGCAAAAAGTTACCGAGTAGCTCAGGAATAATTTGCGCAACCGTTTTTTTCTATCAGCGGTTGAAGTCTCATTGCTTTAGTCATTCTTATTTTCCTTTGACTGAAAGTTATCATCCTTGTCATTCGTTCGCCCTTCTTTAGCTTCCACTCAAGATCTTTCCTCCCGGATTCTCTTTGAGGATTTCGTGGGCGGCTTTTTGAAGTCCAGACCCATCTGATTAGCAGCGCTCCTTGCTTCTTTGAGGGCCAGCTCAGGGTTACGCGGGTACTTGTTCCGTACAACATCTAAAAGCAAACATGGCAAATTTCAGTGAAGTGAGATAAATTTTTTTGTAAATTTGGAACAGTTATTGATGTAGTTTTATTGCTTAGTGATTTTCTAAGCACAGAAACTTAGTTTGGTTTTGGAGAACACAAATGAGAAACGAGAACTAACTATCAAATGCGTCTTCAGCTTCTTTTGCAACACGTTCTCTTTGCTCCGTACAGCTTCTGCCGGGTCCAAGCATCTGCGTTTTGAGTAAGCAATCTTCTTTTTCACCAAACATCTTTCTCCCAAGAAGTCGACCGAATTTTGAAGCTTCGGGGCCTGCTTCTAACTCCATCAGGTTCTGACTATTATACATTAAAACAACCGCATTTTCATTATCAATGTAAACATTCTCATCGCACAGAATTAGGCCCAATGAATTCAGTAGCTCAGCATTCGACGCTTTCTCAGTTCTTCTGAAGTCTTTCAACTTCTGCCTGTGAGACTCAATTAATGTGCCAAGACTCTTTTCCAATTGTTTTACATAAAGATTTTCTTTGCTGTCGTCCCTTAAATTGGCACTTGTCTCAGTAGTGACGCTCTCCGAATGAAAACTGACTAATTCATTGCCTTCAACTTCAACTTGCGCACCGTCGTCAGAGGAGTCCGACAAAATTCTAGCCGATCGTTTTCGCGGTTGCGAAACTAATCCATCAGCAGACCATTCAGAGGAATCTGACCAAGAATCAAAAGAATCTTCCCCAAAAATTTCATCACTTGCAACACTGTCAGACATATCTCAAAAAGCAACCAACCGTTAAATCATGTTTGTCAAATTGAGCACTTTGGCAACATAGATGAAAAGAGTAGGGAAAAAAATGGAAACATGTATTAATTGCCATAACAATCATTAACAATCTTGAAAAGAAAAAAAAAACGTGCAACTTGAAGACAAAAGGAAGCATTTAATTTTGTATCAAAGCTGAATGGAAATCCATCCACTTGCAAAAATGGCAAGGCGAAAAAAACAAAACAAACTTGCGCATAAAAGTGAGCATAAATAGAACAAAGCAGCAAATATATAGCCAGTAAACATCGAAGTTATTGAATGGGCTCAGAATTCTCCTTATCCCTTTTATGTGGATACTTTTGACTCATCTCAGCTCCATATTGGTTCGCCCCCGCCCACGCTTTGTATAAAGCTCCTTCTTTATCATATGGGAAGTTACGCTCAACTGCCTCACGGAAGAGTCTATCGTCATCAGCACTGCATGGTATACGAGCACCACTTTTATTAATCTTACTACCGACACGAAGATTAATCAATGCACTCTCCTCTCCTGTTCCGAACATCACAGCCCCAATCGCTCTTCCAAATGCCGAAGGACCATGTGACGCATCAACTGTCATAAGATCGGTACCATGGAACATCAATGGTTCCCTGTTTACTTCTCCTGCCTCAAGCGGCACAGCATTTGAAGACGCAACTTTCTGCTTCGATTTTTTCATTAATACTGCAAGCTTTGATCGAAGCATTTTGTTCTCAGAAGCCATCTTCTTAGAATGCTCTTCCTGAACTTTTATTAATTCTTCAAACCTTCTGGTCACAACACTTGTCATTCCAGCGAGAGCTTCCTCAAAGTCCGCGGAAGATTTCTGAAAAACAGGATGATACGTTTCAAACCAAAAATATCATTCATAAAGTCTTAAAAACAAATCAATAATCTTCGAAGCTTAATTAAAGTTTTTTTGTTAGGTTGTTTAGGTTTGGGACGATTCATAGCACCAATAAAAATGAGTAGCAATGCGAACTTGTACCGAAGTGATTCAATAAGTTTCAATATTAGACTAACTTTAGAAATTTCATTGACAGGGGTGGA
The DNA here is from genome assembly GCF_964194025.1 of Convolutriloba macropyga. Lineage (NCBI taxonomy): Eukaryota > Metazoa > Xenacoelomorpha > Acoela > Convolutidae > Convolutriloba > Convolutriloba macropyga. The sequence goes on along the minus strand of NC_134471.1, from coordinate 59,991,836 downwards.
AGAGGCTCCTAGTACAATTGGAGGTGCAGTTGACGTTTGCTGAGAGCAACCCACAGTACCCTTGTCAAAACACAAAGACTTCGACGCTTTTGCGGACTTTTGTTTCTCAGCGCCCTTTCGCTTCAGAATTGTCTTTTGAGAAACCATCGCCTCGTTCGTATTGGTGTCGTTTCGTTCAACTGGACAGCTAGAAATTTTCTCCACCCTAGGGGAAAAAGAAATGAGGTTTTGATGACGTCAAAGTAAAACATAGCGGATAGAATGCCGGAAAAAAGCCACCGTGGACCCCTCGGACCGCCTTTAGTATTGAAGCAGGTATAAAAGATAAACAAAAATCGACAGGAGGCCAACAATTTTTCAAAGTGTTAAAGTGTTCTAAAATTTCTGCGGTTTTATTAGATTTGATAAATATGGAAATTATGCCTGTACAATGGAGAACAATCAGCTTAATACTAATGCCAGTCTGTAGTATATTCCAAGGAACGTTCAAAACCTAACGCCTAGGTTTCTTTAGGGGTCGAAAACGATGTAGTCGAAAACGATTTAAAAAACTACCTAACTATTTGCAGTATTTGAAATAATCGCCACTTACTGAGGGGCGAAACTGACGTCAGTGAGTGAAGTTTCAGCTTGCGCAACCCTGGCCTCAACATTTCTCTCCACTTCAATTTTATTTGACCTCAATGGAATAGCGCACAACGAGCTTTTAATATAACCATGATCGAAATAAAGCATAACCTTCTCCTTTGGCTTCATATTAATCTTCATCGCAGTTGTATACTCACGAGGCCACCTTGGGCTATTATACTCTAATTCAAAAGGTTTTTTATCGTGCTTCTTGTAGAAAACCCAGACATGCTTGCTGGCTTCTTTATCGAGATTTTCGTCAGATCCAGTCATAATTCTTAGCTGCGGGTTCAATCCACAATTAGCGCGTGAGGACTTTCTCATAATGATTGATCTGAAAATTATGTTCCGAATTAACTAACTAAAACTACAGCAATAACTGGCCTTGAATGATCCAGGGCAATTTAGAGAGATATTTTGCGAAAAAGGAGGTATATTTAAGAGGCAAAAGTACAACTAACTCTTCTGAGTTTCCAACCTAAACTTTTAGAGCAAATCACTTCCACATCCAAAAAAATCGAGTATACATACTTTCTGAAGCTGATAGAAAACGAGACATTATCAAACAACTCATACATCTCAATTCACTAGCATCTCGATTAAAAAAGAAAGAGAAGAATTCCGAGAAAATTTTTTTAACCTAATCGCAACTTTTCTTCTAAAACTCACATTTTTACCAAATTTTTCAAAGATTCATTATTGACTGGACCAAATAAAAAATACTATACTAATAATTCGAAATAATTATTCAATATATTCGGAATTTTCGTATAAAAACCTAACTTTTTCCAGGGGCAAGCTATAGCAAAAATCTCTTCTGTTCTGCAATCTACATACAAAGGGTATAATACATATAAAATTTGGTTCAATTTAATCATCTCTATGACCAAATCCAGAAAACATAATTCGAAATTTCAAAATTATTTGAAACAATCGCAAAGATCCTATTGAAAAACTAACCTTTTCTACAGGCAAGCTATAGAAGAAATTCTTTCTCTTCTAAACTCTACGTACACGGGGGATACTGCATACCAAGTTTGAATCAATTGGGACCACTTTTTGACCCTTTGAAAAAGTCCTATTTTCAAAAGTATTTATTCGAAATAATCACGAATTTACGTACGAAAACGTAACTCTTTCCAAAGACAAGATATAGCTAAATTCTTTCCGTTCTAGACTCTAGGTACACAGGAGATACTGCATACCAAGTTTGGTTCAATTTGGACAACTCTATGACGCATTTAAAAATTATTATTTAAAAAATTTTAAAAAAATTATTCGATTCTAAGACCCAATTAAAAATACTTATTTCAAAATTTAAAAATTATTATTCGAGTTAATCTTAATTTTCCGAATAAAAACCTAAATTTCTTCCTAGGCAAGCTATACCAAAAATTCCTTCTAGATTACAATCTAGACACAAAGAGGATACTTCATACTTCATAATTCTTTTTGTTTTCGAATCTAGGTACACATGGAATACTCCATACCGAGTTTGGTTCAATTTGAATAACTTCTTGACCCGATGAAAAATACTATATTTAAAAATTAAATATTTGAAATAGTCGCAAATTTCCGTATGAAAAACTAACTTTTTTCCTAGGCAAGCTATGACAAAAATTCTTTTTGTTTTACAATCTAGTTACCCATGGGATACTCGATACCGAGTTTGGTTAGATTTGAACAACTCCTTGACCCGATGAAAAAGACCTATTTTTAAAATTCGTTATTTGCGAAATTCGCAAATTTCCGTATGAAAAACTAACTTTTTTCCTAGGCAAGCTATACCAAAAATTCTTTTTGTTTTACAATCTAGTTACCCATGGGATACTCGATACCGAGTTTGGTTCGATTTGGACGACTCTATGACCTAATCAAAAAGACCTATTTTTAAAAATTATTTAAAATTAATTATTCGAAATAATAGCAAACTTCCGTATGAAATACTAACTTTTTTCCTAGGCAAGCTATACCAAAAATTCTTTTTGTTTCACAATCTAATTACCCATGGGATACTCGATACCGAGTTTGGTTAGATTTGGACAACTCCTTGACCCGACGAAAAAGACCTATTTTTAAAATTATAATCGCAAAATTATTCGAAATAATAGCAAATTTCCATATGAAATACTAACTTTTTTCCTAGGCAAGCTATACCAAAAACTCTTTTTGTTTTACAATCTAGTTACCCATGGGATACTCGATACCGAGTTTGGTTAGATTTGGACAACTCTTTGATCCAACGAAAAAGACCTATTTTTAAAATTCCTTATTCGCGAAATTCGCAAATTTCCGTATGAAATACTAACTTTTTTCCTAGGCAAGCTATACCAAAAATTCTTTTTGTTTTACAATCTAATTACCCATGGGATACTCGATACCGAGTTTGGTTAGATTTGGACAACTCCTTGACCCGATGAAAAAGACCTATTTTTAAAATTCGTTATTTGCGAAATTCGCAAATTTCCGTATGAAAAACTAACTTTTTTCCTAGGCAAGCTATACCAAAAATTCTTTTTGTTTTACAATCTAGTTACCCATGGGATACTCGATACCGAGTTTGGTTCGATTTGGACGACTCTATGACCTAATCAAAAAGACCTATTTTTAAAAATTATTTAAAATTAATTATTCGAATTAATCGCAAATTTCCGTACGAAAAACTAACTTTTTCAGAGGCAAGCTATACAAAAAATTCTTTTTGTTTGAGACTCTAGGTACACATGGGATACTCCATGCCAAGTTTGGTTCACTTTGGACGACTCTATGACCTAATCAAAAAGACCTATTTTTAAAAATTATTTAAAATTCCTTATTCGCGAAATTCGCAAATTTCCGTATGAAATACTAACTTTTTTTCAGAGGCAAGCTATACAGAAAATTCTTTTTGTTTGAGACTCTAGGTACACATGGGATACTCTATGCCAAGTTTGGTTCACTTTGGACGACTCTATGACCTAATCAAAAAGACCTATTTTTAAAATTATTTATTTGAAATAATGGCAAATTTCCGTACGAAAAACTTACTTTTTTCAGGGGCAAGCTATACCAAAAATTCTTTTCGTTTTACACTCTAGACACACATGGGATACTCCATTCCGAGTTTGGTTTGATTTCAACAACTCCTTGACCCGACGAAAAAGACCTATTTTTAAAATTATAATCGCAAAATTATTCGAAATAATAGCAAATTTCCATATGAAATACTAACTTTTTTCCTAGGCAAGCTATACCAAAAACTCTTTTTGTTTTACAATCTAGTTACCCATGGGATACTCGATACCGAGTTTGGTTAGATTTGGACAACTCTTTGACCCAACGAAAAAGACCTATTTTTAAAATTCCTTATTCGCGAAATTCGCAAATTTCCGTATGAAATACTAACTTTTTTCCTAGGCAAGCTATACCAAAAATTCTTTTTGTTTTACAATCTAATTACCCATGGGATACTCGATACCGAGTTTGGTTAGATTTGGACAACTCCTTGAACCGATGAAAAAGACCTATTTTTAAAATTCGTTATTTGCGAAATTCGCAAATTTCCGTATGAAAAACTAACTTTTTTCCTAGGCAAGCTATACCAAAAATTCTTTTTGTTTTACAATCTAGTTACCCATGGGATACTCGATACCGAGTTTGGTTAGATTTGAACAACTCCTTGACCCGATGAAAAAGACCTATTTTTAAAATTCGTTATTTGCGAAATTCGCAAATTTCCGTATGAAAAATTAACTTTTTTCCTAGGCAAGCTATACCAAAAATTCTTTTTGTTTTACAATCTAGTTACCCATGGGATACTCGATACCGAGTTTGGTTCGATTTGGACGACTCTATGACCTAATCAAAAAGACCTATTTTTAAAAATTATTTAAAATTAATTATTCGAAATAATAGCAAACTTCCGTATGAAATACTAACTTTTTTCCTAGGCAAGCTATACCAAAAATTCTTTTTGTTTTACAATCTAATTACCCATGGGATACTCGATACCGAGTTTGGTTAGATTTGGACAACTCCTTGACCCGACGAAAAAGACCTATTTTTAAAATTATAATCGCAAAATTATTCGAAATAATAGCAAATTTTCATATGAAATACTAACTTTTTTCCTAGGCAAGCTATACCAAAAACTCTTTTTGTTTTACAATCTAGTTACCCATGGGATACTCGATACCGAGTTTGGTTAGATTTGGACAACTCTTTGACCCAACGAAAAAGACCTATTTTTAAAATTCCTTATTCGCGAAATTCGCAAATTTCCGTATGAAATACTAACTTTTTTCCTAGGCAAGCTATACCAAAAATTCTTTTTGTTTTACAATCTAATTACCCATGGGATACTCGATACCGAGTTTGGTTAGATTTGGACAACTCCTTGACCCGATGAAAAAGACCTATTTTTAAAATTCGTTATTTGCGAAAATCGCAAATTTCCGTATGAAAAACTAACTTTTTTCCTAGGCAAGCTATACCAAAAATTCTTTTTGTTTTACAATCTAGTTACCCATGGGATACTTGATACCGAGTTTGGTTCGATTTGGACGACTCTATGACCTAATCAAAAAGACCTATTTTTAAAAATTATTTAAAATTAATTATTCGAATTAATCGCAAATTTCCGTACGAAAAACTAACTTTTTCAGAGGCAATTATACAAAAAATTCTTTTTGTTTAAGACTCTAGGTACACATGGGATACTCCATGCCAAGTTTGGTTCACTTTGGACGACTCTATGACCTAATCAAAAAGACCTATTTTTAAAAATTATTTAAAATTCCTTATTCGCGAAATTCGCAAATTTCCGTATGAAATACTAACTTTTTTTCAGAGGCAAGCTATACAGAAAATTCTTTTTGTTTGAGACTCTAGGTACACATGGGATACTCTATGCCAAGTTTGGTTCGCTTTGGACGACTCTATGACCTAATCAAAAAGACCTATTTTTAAAATTATTTATTTGAAATAATGGCAAATTTCCGTACGAAAAACTTACTTTTTTCAGGGGCAAGCTATACCAAAAATTCTTTTCGTTTTACACTCTAGACACACATGGGATACTCCATTCCGAGTTTGGTTTGATTTCAACAACTCCTTGATCCGATGAAGGAGACCTATTTTTAAAATTCGTTATTTGCGAAATTCGCAAATTTCCATACGAAAAACTAACTTTTTTCCTAGGCAAGCTATACCAAAAATTCTTTTTGTTTTACAATCTAGTTACCCATGGGATACTCGATACCGAGTTTGGTTCGATTTGGACGACTCTATGACCTAATCAAAAAGACCTATTTTTAAAAATTATTTAAAATTAATTATTCGAAATAATAGCAAACTTCCGTATGAAATACTAACTTTTTTCCTAGGCAAGCTATACCAAAAATTCTTTTTGTTTTACAATCTAATTACCCATGGGATACTCGATACCGAGTTTGGTTAGATTTGGACAACTCCTTGACCCGACGAAAAAGACCTATTTTTAAAATTATAATCGCAAAATTATTCGAAATAATAGCAAATTTCCATATGAAATACTAACTTTTTTCCTAGGCAAGCTATACCAAAAACTCTTTTTGTTTTACAATCTAGTTACCCATGGGATACTCGATACCGAGTTTGGTTAGATTTGGACAACTCTTTGACCCAACGAAAAAGACCTATTTTTAAAATTCCTTATTCGCGAAATTCGCAAATTTCCGTATGAAATACTAACTTTTTTCCTAGGCAAGCTATACCAAAAATTCTTTTTGTTTTACAATCTAATTACCCATGGGATACTCGATACCGAGTTTGGTTAGATTTGGACAACTCCTTGACCCGATGAAAAAGACCTATTTTTAAAATTCGTTATTTGCGAAATTCGCAAATTTCCGTATGAAAAACTAACTTTTTTCCTAGGCAAGCTATACCAAAAATTCTTTTTGTTTTATAATCTAGTTACCCATGGGATACTCGATACCGAGTTTGGTTCGATTTGGACGACTCTATGACCTAATCAAAAAGACCTATTTTTAAAAATTATTTAAAATTAATTATTCGAATTAATCGCAAATTTCCGTACGAAAAACTAACTTTTTCAGAGGCAATTATACAAAAAATTCTTTTTGTTTAAGACTCTAGGTACACATGGGATACTCCATGCCAAGTTTGGTTCACTTTGGACGACTCTATGACCTAATCAAAAAGACCTATTTTTAAAAATTATTTAAAATTCCTTATTCGCGAAATTCGCAAATTTCCGTATGAAATACTAACTTTTTTTCAGAGGCAAGCTATACAGAAAATTCTTTTTGTTTGAGACTCTAGGTACACATGGGATACTCTATGCCAAGTTTGGTTCGCTTTGGACGACTCTATGACCTAATCAAAAAGACCTATTTTTAAAATTATTTATTTGAAATAATGGCAAATTTCCGTACGAAAAACTTACTTTTTTCAGGGGCAAGCTATACCAAAAATTCTTTTCGTTTTACACTCTAGACACACATGGGATACTCCATTCCGAGTTTGGTTTGATTTCAACAACTCCTTGATCCGATGAAAGAGACCTATTTTTAAAATTCGTTATTTGCGAAATTCGCAAATTTCCATACGAAAAACTAACTTTTTTCAGAGGCAAGCTATACAAAAAACTCTTTTTGTTTGAGACTCTAGGTACACATGGGATACTGCATACCGAGTTTGGTTTGATTTCAACAACTCCTTGATCCGATGAAAGAGACCTATTTTTAAAATTCGTTATTTGCGAAATTCGCAAATTTCCATACGAAAAACTAACTTTTTTCAGGGGCAAGCTATACCAAAAATTCTTTTTGTTTTACACTCTAGACACACATGAGATACTCCATGCCAAGTTTGGTTCACTTTGAACAACTCCTTGACCCGACGAAAAAGACCTATTTTTAAAATTATAATCGCAAAATTATTCGAAATAATAGCAAATTTCCATATGAAATACTAACTTTTTTCAGGGGCAAGCTATACCAAAAATTCTTTTTGTTTGACACTCTAGGTACACATGAGATACTCCATACCAAGTTTGGTTCACTTTGAACAACTCCTTGACCCGATGAAAAAGACCTGTTTTTAAAATTCGTTATTTGCGAAATTCGCAAATTTCCGTACGAAAAACTAACTTTTTTCAGAGGTAAGCTATACCAAAAATTCTTTTTGTTTTACACTCTAGACACACATGAGATACTCCATACCACGTTTGGTTTGATTTCAACAACTCCTTGACCCGATGAAAAAGACCTATTTTGAAAATTCGTTATTTGCGAAATTCGCAAATTTCCGTACGAAAAACTAACTTTTTTCCTAGGCAAGCAATAGCAAAAATTCCTTCTGTTTTAGACTCTAGGCACCCATGGTATACTCCATACCCAGATTAGTTCACTTTGGACGACTCTATGAACTAATCAAAAAGACCTATTTTTAACCTATTTTCAAAATTCCTTATTCGCGAAATTCGCAATTTTCCGTACGAAAAACTAACTTTTTTCAGAGGCAAGCTATACCAAAAATTCTTTTTGTTTTACACTCTAGACACACATGAGATACTCCATGCCAAGTTTGGTTCACTTTGAACAACTCCTTGACCCGACGAAAAAGACCTATTTTTAAAATTATAATCGCAAAATTTTTCGAAATAATAGCAAATTTCCATATGAAATACTAACTTTTTTCCTAGGCAAGCCATACCAAAAATTCTTTTTGTTTTACACTCTAGACACACATGAGATACTCCATGCCAAGTTTGGTTTGATTTCAACAACTCCTTGACCCGATGAAAAAGACCTATTTTTAAAATTCGTTATTTGCGAAATTCGCAAATTTCCGTACGAAAAACTAACTTTTTTCCTAGGCAAGCTATAGCAAAAATTCCTTCTGTTTTAGACTCTAGGCACCCATGGTATACTCCATACCCAGTTTAGTTCACTTTGGACGACTCTATGACCTAATCAAAAAGACCTATTTTTAACCTATTTTCAAAACTCCTTATTCGCGAAATTCGCAAATTTCCGTACGAAAAACTAACTTTTTTCAGAGGCAAGCTATACCAAAAATTCTTTTTGTTTTACACTCTAGACACACATGAGATACTCCATGCCAAGTTTGGTTCACTTTGAACAACTCCTTGACCCGACGAAAAAGACCTATTTTTAAAATTATAATCGCAAAATTATTCGAAATAATAGCAAATTTCCATATGAAATACTAACTTTTTTCCTAGGCAAGCCATACCAAAAATTCTTTTTGTTTTACACTCTAGACACAAATGAGATACTCCATGCCAAGTTTGGTTTGATTTCAACAACTCCTTGACCCGATGAAAAAGACCTATTTTTAAAATTCGTTATTTGCGAAATTCGCAAATTTCCGTACGAAAAACTAACTTTTTTCCTAGGCAAGCTATAGCAAAAATTCCTTCTGTTTTAGACTCTAGGCACCCATGGTATACTACATACCCAGTTTAGTTCACTTTGGACGACTCTATGACCTAATCAAAAAGACCTATTTTTAACCTATTTTCAAAATTCCTTATTCGCGAAATTCGCAAATTTCCGTACGAATAACTAACTTTTTTCAGAGGCAAGCTATAAAAAAAATTCTTTTTGTTTTACACTCTAGACACACATGAGATACTCCATACCAAGTTTGGTTCACTTTGAACAACTCCTTGACCCGATGAAAAAGACCTATTTTTAAAATTCGTTATTTGCGAAATTCGCAAATTTCTGTACGAAAAACTAACTTTTTTCAGAGGTAATCTATACCAAAAATTCTTTTTGTTTTACAATCTAATTACCCATGGAATACTCGATACCGAGTTTGGTTAGATTTGGACAACTCCTTGACCCGACGAAAAAGACCTATTTTTAAAATTATAATCGCAAAATTATTCGAAATAATAGCAAATTTCCATATGAAATACTAACTTTTTTTCTAGGCAAGCCATACCAAAAATTCTTTTTGTTTTACAATCTAGTTACCCATGGGATACTACATACCGGGTTTGGATTGATTTGGACAACTACTTGACCCGACGAAAAAGACCTATTTTTAAAATTCCTTATTCGCGAAATTCGCAAATTTCCGTATGAAATACTAACTTTTTTCCTAGGCAAGCTATACCAAAAATTCTTTTTGTTTTACAATCTAATTACCCATGGGATACTCGATACCGAGTTTGGTTAGATTTGGACAACTCCTTGACCCGACGAAAAAGACCTATTTTTAAAATTATAATCGCAAAATTATTCGAAATAATAGCAAATTTCCATATGAAATACTAACTTTTTTCCTAGGCAAGCCATACCAAAAATTCTTTTTGTTTTACAATCTAGTTACCCATGGGATACTACATACCGGGTTTGGATTGATTTGGACGACTCCTTGACCCGACGAAAAAGACCTATTTTTAAAATTCCTTATTCGCGAAATTCGCAAATTTCCGTATGAAATACTAACTTTTTTCCTAGGCAAGCTATACCAAAAATTCTTTTTGTTTTACAATCTAATTACCCATGGGATACTCGATACCGAGTTTGGTTAGATTTGGACAACTCCTTGACCCGACGAAAAAGACCTATTTTTAAAATTATAATCGCAAAATTATTCGAAATAATAGCAAATTTCCATATGAAATACTAACTTTTTTCCTAGGCAAGCCATACCAAAAATTCTTTTTGTTTTACAATCTAGTTACCCATGGGATACTACATACCGGGTTTGGATTGATTTGGACAACTCCTTGACCCGACGAAAAAGACCTATTTTTAAAATTCCTTATTCGCGAAATTCGCAAATTTCCGTATGAAATACTAACTTTTTTCCTAGGCAAGCTATACCAAAAATTCTTTTTGTTTTACAATCTAATTACCCATGGGATACTCGATACCGAGTTTGGTTAGATTTGGACAACTCCTTGACACGACGAAAAAGACCTATTTTTAAAATTCCTTATTCGCGAAATTCGCAAATTTCCGTATGAAATACTAACTTTTTTCCTAGGCAAGCTATACCAAAAATTCTTTTTGTTTTACAATCTAATTACCCATGGGATACTCGATACCGAGTTTGGTTAGATTTGGACAACTCCTTGACCCGATGAAAAAGACCTATTTTTAAAATTCGTTATTTGCGAAATTCGCAAATTTCCGTACGAAAAACTAACTTTTTTCAGAGGTAAGCTATACCAAAAATTCTTTTTGTTTTACACTCTAGACATAAATGAGATACTCCATACCAAGTTTGGTTCACTTTGAAAAACTCCTTGACCCGATGAAAAAGACCTATTTTTAAAATCCACTAGCATCTCGAGTAAAAAAAGAAAGAATTCCGAGAGGAAACTTTTTTTTAACCTAATCGCAACTTTTCTGCTAAAACTCATATTCTGACCAAATTTTTTGCAGATTCAGTATTGATTGGACAGATATGTTTGCATTTTGTACTAAAAAACGGCAAAAAGCAATCTTTTATACAAAACCACTGAGACTTTAAATTTTAGCGTCTTGTGCGGAATTATGTAATTTCCACCACAAATTCAACTTTTCTGCTAAAACTCATATGACCTTTTTTGTGATTCTTTTGCTTCTCAGACACGTATACAGCTACCGTAACTTTAGGCAAAAACCAATATATTAATATTCGATTTCCCTCTTAGAAAAAGCAAAAAAAATACATTAAAAGTTCACGAAATTCAGGAATCGAGTTTCCTCCGGGGCATTGAATTGAATGTCAGCTCCAGCAGAAGGAAACTTTTTCTTTTTCCAATCTTTAAGAAGTGAAAGAGATGAAGTGAAGTGCAAAATTCCGCAACGATGCGGCTTGTCATGTTCGCCAGGCTTGACCATCTTGATAAAGTCATTTCTTGGATCTTTTGACAATTTTTTGATAAATTCTTCACAATCTTTTGCAGTATTGAAGTTAACCCATCCATTCATCGTTTTTTGATTTGGACGAGAGCTCAGGAACACTACAGAAGCTGCTTCAGGTATAAATTTGTAGAGCTCCTTTTTAGCATCAGCGAGAACTGTTGCTTTTGTTTGGAATCCAGAAAATCTTACAGATTTAGGGTTCTTCTCCAGTTTTCTCGACCGTTTCTTCTTCTGGCAGTGAGGCAGTGTCATATTTTCTTTGTCTTCTTCTTTCTGCTGAAAAATATGCAGTTGAAAGGGCTGGAAAAACTTATATGAGTTTTAGCGGAAAAATTGAATTACATAATTCCGTACAAGACGCTAAAATTTAAAGTCTCTGTGGTTTCGTATAAAAGATTGCTTTTTGCCGTATTTTAGTACAAAACGCAAATATATCTGTCCAACCAATACTGAATTTTAAAAAAATTTGGTCAGAATATGAGTTTTAGCAGAAAAGTTGCGATTAGGTTAAAAAAAAGTTTTCTCTCGGAATTCTTCCTTCTTTTTTTATTCGAGATGCTAGTGGCTTGAAATGTTTGAGTTCTTTGATGATGTATCATTTTCTCTCATCTTCAGAAAGTATGTCGATTCAAATTTTTTGCATATAGAAGTGATTTGCTTTATCAAGTTTAGGTTGGAAACTTAGAAAACTTAGGTGTACTTTTGCATCTTGAATATACTCTTTTTTTTTGCAAAATTTCTCTCTAAAATGTTTTTTTTTGCTCTGGATTGTTCAAGGCCTATCAATGGGCATCAACAGAAGTATCTTTTTGATAGGAATGGATACAACCTAGGAAAAAGCAAAAATAAATGCCGAAAAAAGACAAGAAAATCCCATTTCACTAGCCTCGAAAAATAGAAGACTTTTGAGAGAAGACTTTTTTGACCTTTAGATAGAAGTTTTGTTTTACTGGACCCAATTACACCTAAACTATGGCTCATTTTCCAGAAAGATACTTCTGTTGATGCCCATTGATAGGCCTTTAACAATCCAGAGCAAAAAAAACATTTTAGAGAGAAATTTTGCAAAAAAAAGGATATAATTAAGAGGCAAAAGTACACCTAAGTCTTCTAAGTTTCCAACCTAAACTTGATAAAGCAAATCACTTCTATATTCAAAAAATTTGGATCGACATACTTTCTGAAGATGAGAGAAAATGATACATCATCAAAAAACTCAAACATTTCAATCCACTTGCATCTCGAGTAAAAAAAGAAAGAAGAATTCCGAGAGAAAACTTTTTTTTAACCTAATCGCAACTTTTCTGCTAAAACTCATATTCTGACCAAATTTTTTGCAGATTCAGTATTGATTGGACAGATATGTTTGCGTTTTGTACCAAAAAGCTTCAAAAACATTCTTTTACGAAACCACTGAGACTTTAAATTTTAGCGCGTGTACGCAAATTCGCAATTTCCACCACAAATTCAACTTTTCTGCTAAAACTCATATTCTGACCAATTTTTTTGCCGATTCAATATTGGTTGGACCGATATATTTGCGTTTTGTACCAAAAAGTGACAAAATACAATCTTTTACGAAACCATATAGACTCTCATCTCTGTACTTATTCGAATTAATCGGAATTTTCGTATGAAAACCTAACTTTTCCCAGAGGCAAGCTATAGCAAAAATTCTTTCTGTTCTACACTCTACATACAAAGGGGGTACCAAGAATTATATTTAGTTCAATTTAAACATCTCTATGACCAAATCGAAAATACATATTTCAAAATTTCAAAATTAAATATTCGAAATAATCGCAAAATTCCGTTTAAAAACCTAACTTTTTCTACAGGCAAGCTTTAGCAAAAATTTCTTCTATTCGAGGTTATATGTACACAGGGGATACTGCATACCAAATTTGGATCGATTCGGACCACTTTTTGACCCTTTGAAAAGACCTATTTTTAAAATTCGTTATTTGCGAAATTCGCAAATTTCCGTACGAAAAACTTACTTTTTTCAGAGGTAAGCTATACCAAAAATTCTTTTTGTTTTACACTCTAGACATAAATGAAATACTCAATACCAAGTTTGGTTCACTTTGAACAACTCCTTGACCCTTTGAAAAAGACCTATTTTTAAAATTCGTTATTTGCGAAATTCGCAAATTTCCGTACGAAAAACTTACTTTTTTCAGAGGTAAGCTATACCAAAAATTCTTTTTGTTTTACACTCTAGACATAAATGAAATACTCAATACCAAGTTTGGTTCACTTTGAACAACTCCTTGACCCTTTGAAAAAGACCTATTTTTAAAATTCGTTATTTGCGAAATTCGCAAATTTCCGTACGAAGAACTTACTTTTTTCAGAGGTAAGCTATACCAAAACTTCTTTTTGTTTTACACTCTAAGTACAAATGGGATACTCCATACCAAGTTTGGTTTGATTTCAACAACTCCTTGATCCGATGAAAGAGACCTATTTTTAAAATTCGTTATTTGCGAAATTCGCAAATTTCCGTACGAAAAACTAACTTTTTTCAGAGGCAAGCTATACAAAAAATTCTTTTTGTTTTACATTCTAGACACACGTGAGATACTCCATGCCAAGTTTGGTTCACTTTGAACAACTCCTTGACCCTTTGAAAAAGACCTATTTTTAAAATTCGTTATTTGCGAAATTCGCAAATTTCCGTACGAAAAACTTACTTTTTTCAGAGGTAGGCTATACCGAAAATTCTTTTTGTTTTACACTCTAGGTACACATGGGATACTCCATACCAAGTTTGGTTTGATTTCAACAACTCCTTGATCCGATGAAAGAGACCTATTTTTAAAATTCGTTATTTGCGAAATTCGCAAATTTCCGTACCAAAAACTAACTTTTTTCAGAGGCAAGCAATACAAAAAATTCTTTTAGTTTTACACTCTAGACATAAATGAGATACTCCATGCCAAGTTTGGTTCACTTTGGACGACTCTATGACCTAATCAAAAAGAGCTATTTTTAAAAATAATTTAAAATTAATTCTTAGAATTAATCGGAAGTTTACGTACGAAAAAAAAACTTTTTCCTACGCAAGCTATAGCAAAAAGTCTTTTTGTTTTAGACTCTAGATACACAGCGTATACTACATGCCAATTTTGGTTCAATTTGGACAACTCTATGACCTAATCAAAAAGACCTATTTTTAAAATTATTTATTCGAATCAATCGCAAATTTCCGTACGAAAAACTTACTTTTTTCAGGGGCAAGCTATACCAAAAATTCTTTTTGTTTTACACTCTAGACACACATGAGATACTCCATGCCAAGTTTGGTTCACTTTGGACGACTCTATGACCTAATCAAAAATGCCCTTTTTTTAAAAATTATTTAAAATTCCTTATTCGCGAAATTCGCAAATTTCCGTATGAAATACTAACTTTTTTTCAGAGGCAAGCTATACAAAAAATTCTTTTTGTTTGAGACTCTAGGTACACATGGGATACTCTATGCCAAGTTTGGTTCACTTTGGACGACTCTATGACCTAATCAAAAAGACCTATTTTTAAAAATTATTTAAAATTCCTTATTCGCGAAATTCGCAAATTTCCGTATGAAATACTAACTTTTTTCAGAGGCAAGCTATACAAAAAATTCTTTTTGTTTGAGACTCTAGGTACACATGGGATACTCTATGCCAAGTTTGGTTCACTTTGGACGACTCTATGACCTAATCAAAAAGACCTATTTTTAAAAATTATTTAAAATTCCTTATTCGCGAAATTCGCAAATTTCCGTATGAAATACTAACTTTTTTTCAGAGGCAAGCTATACAAAAAATTCTTTTTGTTTGAGACTCTAGGTACACATGAGATACTCCATGCCAAGTTTGGTTCACTTTGGACGACTCTATGACCTAATCAAAAAGACCTATTTTTAAAAATTATTCAAAATTCCTTATTCGCGAAATTCGCAAATTTCCGTACGAAAAACTAACTTTTTTCAGAGGCAAGCTATACCAAAAATTCTTTTTGTTTTACACTCTAGACATAAATGAGATACTCCATGCCAAGTTTGGTTCACTTTGGATGACTCTATGACCTAATCAAAAAGACCTATTTTTAAAATTATTTATTCGAATCAATCGCAAATTTCCGTACGAAAAACTAACTTTTTTTCTAGGCAAGCTATACCAAAAATTCTTTTTGTTTTACAATCTAATTACCCATTGGATACTCGATACCGAGTTTGATTAGATTTGGACAACTCCTTGACCCGACAAAAAAGACCTATTTTTAAAATTATAATCGCAAAATTATTCGAAATAATAGCAAATTTCCATATGAAATACTAACTTTTTTCCTAGGCAAGCCATACCAAAAATGCTTTTTGTTTTACAACCTAGTTACCCATGGGATACTCGATGCCGGGTTTGGATTGATTTGGACAACTCCTTGACCCGACGAAAAAGACCTATTTTTAAAATTCCTTATTCGCGAAATTCGCAAATTTCCGTATGAAATACTAACTTTTTTCCTAGGCAAGCTATACCAAAAATTCTTTTTGTTTTACAATCTAATTACCCATGGGATACTCGATACCGAGTTTGGTTAGATTTGGACAACTCCTTGACCCGACGAAAAAGACCTATTTTTAAAATTCCTTATTCGCGAAATTCGCAAATTTCCGTATGAAATACTAACTTTTTTCCTAGGCAAGCTATACCAAAAATTCTTTTTGTTTTACAATCTAATTACCCATGGAATACTCGATACCGAGTTTGGTTAGATTTGGACAACTCCTTGACCCGATGAAAAAGACTTATTTTTAAAATTATAATCGCAAAATTATTCGAAATAATAGCAAATTTCCATATGAAATACTAACTTTTTTCCTAGGCAAGCCATACCAAAAATTCTTTTTGTTTTACAATCTAATTACCCATGGGATACTCGATACCGAGTTTGGTTAGATTTGGACAACTCCTTGACCCGATGAAAAAGACTTATTTTTAAAATTATAATCGCAAAATTATTCGAAATAATAGCAAATTTCCATATGCAATACTAACTTTTTTCCTAGGCAAGCCATACCAAAAATTCTTTTTGTTTTACAATCTAATTACCCATGGGATACTCGATACCGAGTTTGGTTAGATTTGGACAACTCCTTGACCCGATGAAAAAGACCTATTTTTAAAATTCGTTATTTGCGAAATTCGCAAATTTCCGTACAAAACGAAGATTTAAAAGGTTAGAATTAAGAAATCCACACTGCCAGCGAGGAAATCTAGGGTTGCCCCTGGGCTTTTTACTCGCTAGCATTGCAGAGAAAGAAATAAGAGATCAATACATCAACAAAATAAATTTTTCGATAAAATTACGAACCTCTTCCGTGGCCTGACGCGTTTTCTTCGGGATTGTAAACTTTGGGGGAACAAAAGTTGATGTTGAAGGGAATGCCGAACTCATTATGATCTAAAAGGAACAAATTGAACAATACAGGGCAAAAATAAAACCAATTTAGAGAGAAATTTTGCAAAAAAAAGGTAAATTTAGGAGTCAAAAGTACACCCAAGTCTTCTAAGTTTCCAACCTAAAATTAATAAATAAATGAATAAGCAAGCAAATCACTTCTATAATTATAAATGTCGGGTCTACATTTGGACCAATATGTTTGCGTTTTTTACCTAAAAGCGACTAAAAAGCAATCTTTTACGAAACCACTGAGACTTTAAATTTGAGCGTCTTGTAAGCAAATTCGCAAGTTCTACCACAAATCCAACTTTTCTGCTAAAACTCATATTCTGACCAAATTTTTTGCAGATTCAGTATTGGTTGGACCGATAGGTTTGCGTTTTGTACCAAAAAGCGACAAAAAGCAATATTTTACAAAACCACTGAGACTTAAAGTTTTAGCGTCTTGTACGCAAATTCGCAATTTCTACCACAAATCCAACTTTTCTGCTAAAACTCATATTCTGACCAAATTTTTTGCAGATTCAGTATTGGTTGGACCGATAGGTTTGCGTTTTGTACCAAAAAGCGACAAAAAGCAATCTTTTACAAAACCACTGAGACTTTAAGTTTTAGCGTCTTTTACGCAAATTCGCAATTTCTACCACAAATCCAACTTTTCTGCTAAAACTCATATTCTGACCAAATTTTTTGCAGATTCAGTATTGGTTGGACCGATAGGTTTGCGTTTTGTACCAAAAAGCGACAAAAAGCAATCTTTTACAAAACCACTGAGACTTTAAGTTTTAGCGTCTTGTACGCAAATTCGCAATTTCTACCACAAATCCAACTTTTCTGCTAAAACTCATATTCTGACCAATTTTTTTGCAGATTCAGTATTGGTTGGACCGATAGGTTTGCGTTTTGTACCAAAAAGCGACAAAAAGCAATCTTTTACAAAACCACTGAGACTTTAACTTTTAGCGTCTTGTACGCAAATTCGCCATTTCTACCACAAATCCAACTTTTCTGCTAAAACTCATATTCTGACCAAATTTTTTGCAGATTCAGTATTGGTTGGACCGATAGGTTTGCGTTTTGTACCAAAAAGCGACAAAAAGCAATCTTTTACGAAACCACTGAGACTATCATCTCTCTACTTAGGAATTATTCGAATTAATCGGAATTTTCGTATGAAAACCTAACTTTCTTCTAGAGGCAAGCTACAGCAGAAATTCTTTCTCTTCTAAAATCTACGTACACAGAGGATACTGCATACCAAGTTTGGCTCAATTCCGACCACTTTTTGACCCTTTGAAAAAGACCTATTTTCAAAATTAATTATTCGAATTAATAGCAAATTTCCGTACGAAAAACTAACTTTTTTCAGAGGCAAGCTATACAAAAAATTCCTTTTGTTTGAGACTCTAGTTACACATGGGACACTCTATGCCAAGTTTGGTTCACTTTGGACGACTCTATGACCTAATCAAAAAGACCTATTTTTAAAAATTATTCAAAATTCCTTATTCGCGAAATTCGCAAATTTCCGTATGAAATACTAACTTTTTTCCTAGGCAAGCTATACCACAAATTCTTTTTGTTTTACAATCTAATTACCCATGGGATACTCGATACCGAGTTTGGTTAGATTTGGACAACTCCTTGACCCGACGAAAACGACCTATTTTTAAAATTCCTTATTCGCGAAATTCGCAAATTTCCGTATGAAATACTAACTTTTTTCCTAGGCAAGCTATACCACAAATTCTTTTTGTTTTACAATCTAATTACCAATGGGATACTCGATACCGAGTTTGGTTAGATTTGGACAACTCCTTGACCCGATGAAAAAGACCTATTTTTAAAATTCGTTATTTGCGAAATTCGCAAATTTCCGTACGAAAAACTAACTTTTTTCCTAGGAAAGCTATACCAAAAATTCTTTTTGTTTTACAATCTAATTACCCATGGGATACTCGATACCGAGTTTGGTTAGATTTGGACAACTCCTTGACCCGACGAAAACGACCTATTTTTAAAATTCCTTATTCGCGAAATTCGCAAATTTCCGTATGAAATACTAACTTTTTTCCTAGGCAAGCTATACCAAAAATTCTTTTTGTTTTACAATCTAATTACCAATTGGATACTCGATACCGAGTTTGGTTAGATTTGGACAACTCCTTGACCCGATGAAAAAGACCTATTTTTAAAATTCGTTATTTGCGAAATTCGCAAATTTCCGTACGAAAAACTAACTTTTTTCCTAGGCAAGCTATACCAGAAATTCTTTTTGTTTTACAATCTATTTACCCATGGGATACTCGATACCGAGTTTGGTTAGATTTGGACAACTCCTTGACCCGACGAAAACGACCTATTTTTAAAATTCCTTATTCGCGAAATTCGCAAATTTCCGTATGAAATACTAACTTTTTTCCTAGGCAAGCTATACCAAAAATTCTTTTTGTTTTACAATCTAATTACCCATGGAATACTCGATACCGAGTTTGGTTAGATTTGGACAACTCCTTGACCCGATGAAAAAGACCTATTTTTAAAATTCGTTATTTGCGAAATTCGCAAATTTCCGTACGAAAAACTAACTTTTTTCAGAGGCAAGCTATACAAAAAATTCTTTTTGTTTGAGACTCTTGAGGTACACATGGAATACTCCATACCGAGTTTGGTCACAAAAAAAAATCTTTTACAAAACCAGAGAAACTTTAAATTTTAGCGTCTTGTACGCAAATTCGCAATTTCTACCACAAATCCAACTTTTCTGCTAAAACTCATATTCTGACCAAATTTTTTGCAAATTACGTATTGTTTGGACCGATAGGTTTGCGTTTTGTACCAAAAAGCGACAAAAAACCCATCTTTTACGAAATCACCAAGGCTTTATATTTTATGGTTATGCGCCAGACCGAAGACCTGAATGGGTCAGACCAAAGAATGGTCGACCAGACCAAAAAACGCCCGAAAAACTCGTCCTCACACCAAGTACGTCCCCAACATGAGGTGCACGAAAGCCCAGCGGGATGGAAACCGACTAGCCGGCGTCTCAACGGGGCAGGAAGGGGGTGTGCACCTCATGGGGCTAGAAGCCCTCACCTTAAAATAATAGTATATAATAATAATAATAATAATAAATATTACAGAAAAAACAAAAACCTTAGTACTAAAAGGCACTGGGAAACTCCTATGTCAAGTTTGGTTCGATTCGGACCACTTTTTGACCCTTTGAAAAAGACCTATTTTCAAAATTAATTATACGAAATAATCGCAAATTTCTGTACGAAAACGTAACTCTTTCCAGAGACAAGCTATAGCCGAAAATCTTTCTGCTCTAGACTCTACATACACACTGGACACAGCATTACAATTATGGTTCAGTTTGGACTATTCTATGACCCAATCAAAAACACTTATTTCAAAATTTCATAAATAATTATTCGAATTAATAGGAATTTTCGTATGAAAACCTAACTTTTTCCAGGGGCAAGCTATAGCAAAAAACTTTTCTGTTCTGCAATCTACATACAAAGCTCATACTACATATTAAGTTTTGTTCAATTTAAATAATTCTTTGACTATATCAAAAATACATAAATCGAAATTTCAAAATTATTTATTCGAAATAATCGCAAAATTCCGTTTAAGAACTTAACTTTTTCTACAGGCAAGCTATAGCAAAATTTTTTCTATTCCAGGTTTTATGTACACAGGGGATACTCCATACCAAGTTTGGTTCACTTTGGACAACTCTATGACCTAATCAAAAAGACCTATTTTTAAAAATTTTTTAAAATTAATTATTCGAATCAATCGCAAATTTCCGTACGAAAAACTAACTTTTTTCAGAGGCAAGCTATACAAAAAATTCTTTTTGTTTTACACTCTAGACACAGATGAGATACTCCATGCCAAGTTTGGTTCACTTTGGACGACTCTATGACCTAATCAAAAAGACCTATTTTTAAAATTATTTATTCGAATCAATCGCAAATTTCCGTACGAAAAACTAACTTTTTTCAGAGGTAAGCTATACCAAAAATTCTTTTTTTTTACACTCTAAACACACATGAGATACTCCATGCCAAGTTTGGTTCACTTTGAACAACTCCTTGACCCGATGAAAAAGACCTATTTTTAAAATTCGTTATTTGCGAAATTCGCAAATTTCCGTACGAAAAACTAACTTTTTTCCTAGGCAAGCCATACCAAAAATTCTTTTTGTTTTACAATCTAGTTACCCATGGGATACTACATACCGGGTTTGGATTGATTTGGACAACTCCTTGACCCGACGAAAAAGACCTATTTTTAAAATTCCTTATTCGCGAAATTCGCAAATTTCCGTATGAAATACTAACTTTTTTCCTAGGCAAGCTATACCAAAAATTCTTTTTTTTACAATCTAATTACCCATGGGATACTCGATACCGAGCTTGGTTAGATTTGGACAACCCCTTGACCCGACGAAAAAGACCTATTTTTAAAATTATAATCGCAAAATTATTCGAAATAATAGCAAACTTCCGTATGAAATACTAACTTTTTTCCTAGGCAAGCTATACCAAAAATTCTTTTTGTTTTACAATCTAATTACCCATGGGATACTCGATACCGAGTCTGGTTAGATTTGGACAACTCCTTGACCCGACGAAAAAGACCTATTTTTAAAATTATAATCGCAAAATTATTCGAAATAATAGCAAATTTCCATATGAAATACTAACTTTTTTCCTAGGCAAGCCATACCAAAAATTCTTTTTGTTTTACAATCTAGTTACCCATGGGATACTACATACCGGGTTTGGATTGATTTGGACAACTCCTTGACCCGACGAAAAAGACCTATTTTTAAAATTCCTTATTCGCGAAATTCGCAAATTTCCGTATGAAATACTAACTTTTTTCCGAGGCAAGCTATACCAAAAATTCTTTTTGTTTTACAATCTAATTACCCATGGGATACTCGATACCGACATTGGTTAGATTTGGACAACTCCTTGACCCGACGAAAAAGACCTATTTTTAAAATTATAATCGCAAAATTATTCGAAATAATAGCAAATTTCCATATGAAATACTAACTTTTTTCCTAGGCAAGCCATACCAAAAATTCTTTTTGTTTTACAATCTAGTTATTCATGGGATAGTACATACCGGTTTTGGATTGATTTGGACAACTCCTTGACCCGACGAAAAAGACCTATTTTTAAAATTCGTTACTTGCGAAAGTCGCAAATTTCCGTACGAAAAACTAACTTTTTTCCTACGCAAGCTATAGCAAATTTTTTTTTGTTTTATAATCTAAGTACACATGGGATACTCCATACCGAGTTTGGTTTG
Source organism: Convolutriloba macropyga (assembly GCF_964194025.1). Taxonomy (NCBI): domain Eukaryota; kingdom Metazoa; phylum Xenacoelomorpha; order Acoela; family Convolutidae; genus Convolutriloba; species Convolutriloba macropyga. Next base: position 59,969,541 of record NC_134471.1, on the reverse strand, counting down.
ATTTGGACAACTCCTTGACCCGATGAAATAGACCTATTTTCAAAATTCCTTATTCGCGAAATTCGCAAATTTCCGTATGAAATACTAACTTTTTTCCTAGGCAAGCTATACCAACAATTCTTTTTGTTTTACACTCTACCTACACAGGGGATACTCCATACCAAATTTGGTTCACTTTGGACGACTCTATGACCTAATCAAAAAGACCTATTTTCAAAATTCCTTATTCGCGAAATTCGCAAATTTCCGTATGAAATACTAACATTTTTCCTAGGCAAGCTATACCAAAAAGTCTTTTTGTTTTACACTCTACCTACACACCTACACAGGGGATACTCCATACCAAGTTTGGTTCACTTTGGACGACTCTATGAACTAATCAAAAAGACCTATTTTTAAAAATTATTTAAAATTAATTATTCGAATTAACCGGAAATTTACGTACGAAAAACTAACTTTTTTCCTACGCAAGCTATAGCAAATTTTTTTTGTTTTATAATATAAGTACACATGGGATACTCCATACCGAGTTTGGTTTGATTTGGACAACTCCTTGACCCGATGAAATAGACCTATTTTCAAAATTCCTTATTCGCGAAATTCGCAAATTTCCGTATGAAATACTAACTTTTTTCCTAGGCAAGCTATACCAAAAATTCTTTTTGTATTACACTCTACCTACACAGGGGATACTCCATTCCAAGTTTGGTTCACTTTGGACGACTCTATGACCTAATCAAAAAGACCTATTTTTAAAAATTATTTAAAATTAATTATTCGAATTAACCGGAAATTTACGTACGAAAAACTAACTTTTTTCCTACGAACGCTACAGCAAAAATTCTTTTTGTTTTTCACTCTACCTACACAGGGAATACTCCATACCAAGTTTGGTTCACTTTGGACGACTCTATGACCTAATCAAAAAGACCTATTTTCAAAATTCCCGTATGAAATACTAACTTTTTTCCTAGGCAAGCTATACCAAAAATTCTTTTTGTTTTACACTCTACCTACACAGGGGATACTGCATACTAAGTTTGGGTCGATTCGGACCACTTTTTGAGTTAGTAACTCAGGTATACGATGTCAGAAACGCAGAAAACGACTAAAATTAAGGTTTGCTCGCTGGCTAATTTCAGAAGCTTTTTGAAAACGAAACAATACGACATGTATACCATTAAAACCATCTTAAACTGACCTGTCAGAATCATTAAAGAAATTGAAAAAAATCCCTCTCTACACAGAGTTATAAGGATAAACCAACGAGATCCGATCGAAAATTGGGACGTTTCCAATGCTCGTACACAAATTTACAACTTCTGGTGAACATTTTTTCAGGTTTCATTATATCAAAAGAAAGCACGCATAATGAGCTCTCTAACTATGCAACTCAATAGGAAAAAATATAACTGTAGGCTGAGTTATAAACGATCGAGCCGTTGGTACCAAACGTCCAAAAAAAGGACCATGATGACCCAAAATGTCCAAATGTCCCATACAAGTTCATCAACGATTATAATTATAAAACCCAAATTTTGCTAGGAACATCACTGGGATACACTGAGTCTACCCAGCTGCCCAAACAACGGTAAAAGTAACATCTACGGTGGTCAGTAACAGGTTGGAGATGTCAATACTCCTGTTTCAGATGGTCAAACTGGGGTATCTTTAATGGTCAATATTTCAAAACTGATCGAACAAAAAAGAACCAAACCTACAGCAAAATGAGTACTACTTGCGGCAAGGTTTGTGTCAAAATATCATCCAAATCGGTCCATCTTACGACGAGATAATGCAAAGTTAAGGTACCGTACCAATCTCGACAGAAACGAGGAGAGGTGACTTGCAGACCCAAAATTGACCGTCTAAACTACGGAAAATGCCCTATAAAACATATACGGGGAGAATCCTCATTATCGGTGCAGTCTAAAGAACCAATTCGCGGGGCTAAATACGTCTTTTTTGTTGGTCTCACATGTACATACCCGAAAAGTACCGGACACGAATTGGTGAAAATGGGGGTATGTGTCCTGGCCAATTTCTCGAAAACGGCTGGAAGAAACAAAACGCTATTTACAGGGATTCAAGTACGGCTCAAGCTGAGTTCAAATCAACAAACAGATCAAAAATCGGTTCACTCTACGAGGAGAAATTCCAACATAAAGTTACCGTACCAAATGCCCAATTAGGACAAGTACGGGTCACGGATCCCTAAAATTGACCATCTGGACTACGTATAACTACATACAAAATATATATGGGGAGACTCCCCACTAACTGAGGAATTCAAAACACTCAACTTTCATAATATAGTTCAAAGCTTCAAGGTGTCACTGGTGTCACCCGCTGGTGTCAACCGCTTCTGGGGCTAAAATCGAGGGCAAGTTTACTGGCCAATTTCTCTAAAACGGCTGAACCAAAATGAACGCCCTTAGTACTGTTTGTAGCACTGCTTGATATACGCATCATATTAAAAAATGAGCACAATCGGTACATTCTTCAGGAGTTATAGCAATTATAAGGTACCGTACCAAATGCCCAAAAAAGCGAGGTGACCGCTCTGCAGAGTCAAAATTGACCATCTCAACTACATAAAATACTATATAAACTATATATGGGGATACTCCTCACTAACTGAGGATTCTAAAACACCAACACTTGTTGGGTAAATCGCGTGTTTTGTTGTACCGAAATTTGGGTCACCCAGAATAGCCCGAAAATTCGAACATTTTCAACTTTGAACATTAATAACTTTTTGATTAGGCCGATTTGGGAAACCAACCAAACACTGCAAGCAAGAAGGGTTCAGTGCCAACAAAATGCGACCATTCCCGTTTAATTTGGTTCAGTACTTTAGAAGCTATTAACAAAATACTGTTCAGTACCCCACTTTTTGGGCTAAAATTGAAGCCCAAGATCTCCTGAACCGACGTAAAACAACGTGAAACAGCGTTCCCGGCGTATTTGTGGGTGTAATTCTGGTCCACTTGCACGTTCTAGTTCACTGCAAACCTTCATCGTGAGGTGGGAAAAAATTTCCCACCTCACCATGAAGGTTATGATGTTTTGTGTGTTTTGACATAAAACAACATCCACAGAAATTTGATGAAATCGTGAAAACAGAAAAATTGTTGAATTGCTAAAAACTATTGACTCAAATACCTTCTTGGACCCGACACTAGCGTAAATAACACAAATTGCAAGTAACAACAACCCTCATTACAATAAAAAACCGAAATTTGGGTCACCCAGAACAGCCCAAAAATTCGACTTTTTTCAACTTTGAACATTAATAACTTCTTGATACGAAAACCAACTCTTTGAGAAACCAACTTAACACTGCAATCAAGGGGGGCTTAGGGCCAACACAACGAGACAATAACCATCCAATTTGGTCCAGTAGTTTTGGAGAAATTCTCAAAGACATGAAGCGTACCCCGATTTTTGGGCTGTTGGGAGACCCCAATTTCTGGCAAAATCACGCAAAACGACTAAAAACAGTACGAAGTTGGCACATCTGAAGTCAATCCAAGTCCACTCAGTGTTACTGAACACCCAAGACCTCTAACGCGAAGTGGGAACAAATTTCCCACCTCGCCATAAAGGCCAGGGTGTTTTGTGTGTTTTGACAAAAAACAACATCAACAAGAATTTCATGAATTCACGAAAAATGAAAAAAATTATTAAGTTACTAAGAAATAATGGCTCGGACAGCTTCATGGACCCCGAGGTAAGCGTAAATAACACGATTTGCAGGTAAAAACAGCGCTCATTACAAAAAAAACTGCATCAATTCAGAATGAAGCATAAAAAGAATTATTTTTTTTAAATTACACCATAATAAATGTTTGTTCAGGCCAATTTAAAATCCAAACTAAAAAGGAAAGCATGCACAGTTCAATAGGAAGGGATTGCTTACTCGCGCATTCAATTTGATACGGTATTTTGGCAGATATCAAAAAAACAATAAGCTGTAACCTCAATTTCGATCACTGAGAATATAGAAATTTCTAGCAAATTCTTACAAAACAAATGAAATAAGCGCCTCGGCCGTGATTGCGGACGCAATCTCAGTCCATTGAGTACTGAGAGGACATCGAAGCCCTCTACCGCGAAGTGAGAAAAAATTTCCTACCTCGCCATAAAGTTCAGGGTGTTTTGTGTGTTTTGACAAAAAACAACACAAACAAGAATTTCATGATTTCACGAAAAATGAAAAATTGTTAAAAAACTAAGAAAAATTGGCTCGAACAGCTTTATGGACGCAAAACAAGTGTGAAAAACACAGTTTTAGATAAAAACAAAGCTCAGTGCAATAAACACTGCATCAATTCAGAATAACGAACAAAAAAAAATATTTGCAACATAATAAATGTTTGCTCAGGCCGATTTAAAAACCAAACTAAAACAGAAAGCATACATAGTTCAGTAGGAAGGGAATGCCTACAAACGCATTGAATTTGATACAGTATTTTGACAGATATAAACAAAACAATTAGCTGAAACCTCAATTTCGATCTCTGAGCGTATAGAAATTTCTAGCAAATTCTTACAAAACAAATCAAATATGCGCCTCGGACGTGATTCAGGATGCAATCCAAGTCCATTGCGTACTGAGAACACAACAAAGACCTCTACTGCGAAGTGGGAAAAAAATTCCCACCTCGCCGTAAAGGCCAGGATGTTTTGTGTGTTTTGACAAAAAACAACATCAACAAGAATTTCATGATTTCACGAAAAATAAAAAATTGTTAAATTATTAAGATATATTGGCTCGAACAGTTTCATGGACGCGAAGCAAGCGTAAATAACACAGTGTGCAGGTAAAAACAACGCTCATTACATTAAACACTGCATCAATTGAGAATAACGAATAAAATCAATTGTTTTTTAAAATTACACCATATTAAATGTTTGCTCAGGCCGATTCAAAGACCAAACTAAAAAAGGAAAGCATACATAGTTCAGTAGGAACGGAATACTTATCGCGCATTCAATTTGATACAATACTTTGTCAGATATCAACAAAACAATTAGCTGTAATCTCAATTTTGATCTCTGAGCGTATAGAAACTTCTAGCAAATTCTTACAAAACAAATCAAATCTGCGCCTCGGACGTGATTCCGGATGCAATCAAAGTCTCTTGCGTACTGAGAGGACACCAAGGAACTCTACTGCGAAAGGGAAAAAATTTTCTACGTCGCCGTAAAAGCTAGGGTGTTTTGTGTTTTTGACAAAAAACAACATCAACAAGAATTTCATGATTTCACGAAAAATGAAAAATTGTTAAATTATTAAGATATATTGGCTCGAACAGTTTCATGGACGCGAAGCAAGCGTAAATAACACAGTGTGCAGGTAAAAACAACGCTCATTACATTAAACACTGCATCAATTGAGAATAACGAATAAAATCAATTGTTTTTTAAAATTACACCATATTAAATGTTTGCTCAGGCCGATTCAAAGACCAAACTAAAAAAGGAAAGCATACATAGTTCAGTAGGAACAGAATGCTTACTCGCGCATTCAATTTGATACAATATTTTGTCAGATATCAGCAAAACAATTAGATGTAACCTCAATTTTGACCTCTGAGCGTATAGAAACTTCTAGCAAATTCTTACAAAACAAATCAAATCTGCGCCTCGAACGTGATTCCGGATGCAATCCAAGTCTATTGCGTACTTAGAGGACAACGAAGACCTCTACCGCGAAGTGAGAAAAAATTTCCCACCCCGCCGTAAAGGCCAGGATGTTTTGTGTGTTTTGACAAAAAACAACATCAACAAGAATTTCATGATTTCACAAAAAATGAAAAAAAATTGTTAAATTACTAAGAACTATTGGCTCGAACAACTTCATGAACCCAAAGCAAGCGTAGATAAGAAAATTTTCAGCTAAAAACAGCGCTTATTACTATAAAAACTGCATCAGTTAAGCATAACGCATAAAAAGAATTATTTTTTTAAAGTTACACCTTAATAAATGTTTGCTCAGGCCAATTTAAAATCCAAACGCAAAATTCCGGATGCAATATAATAGCATTGCTTACTGAAAGGACACCGAAGACCTCTGCCGCGAAGGCGGAAAAATTTAGGACTATTTTTTTCAGTAAAAACTTTAAACATCGAAAAGTGTTAAACGCCACTTAAAATTATTTTGATCTATCTATAAATCCAATGATTTGCGACTCTGAGCCCTATAAATATTTATTTAAAAAGTCAAGATTTAAAAAAACTCTGGGCAACCATATCCAAGACCATAAAGTTTCATGGTACCTGTAAGAACCATGAAGGTGCATGGTCTTGCATATGGTTGCCAAGAAACCATAAACAACAAGTTTTCTACAATACGTCTCCAAACACTTTTTTGGAGAACAGATCTTAGGAGATTCTGTTCCTACGTTTCAGTAGGAACAGAATGCTTACTCGCGCATTCAATTTGATACAATATTTTGTCAGATATCAGCAAAACAATTAGCTGTAACCTCAATTTTGACCTCTGAGCGTATAGAAACTTCTAGCAAATTCTTACAAAACAAATCAAATCTGCGCCTCAAACGTGATTCCGGATGCAATCCAAGTCTATTGCGTACTGAGAGGACAACGAAGACCTCTACCGCGAAGTGAGAAAAAATTTCCCACCCCGCCGTAAAGGCCAGGATGTTTTGTGTGTTTTGACAAAAAACAACATCAACAAGAATTTCATGATTTCACAAAAAATGAAAAAAAATTGTTAAATTACTAAGAACTATTGGCCCGGACAACTTCATGAACCCAAAGCAAGCGTAGATAACAAAAATTCCAGCTAACAACAGCGCTTATTGCTATAAAAACTGCATCAGTTAAGCATAACGCATAAAAAGAATTATTTTTTTAAAGTTACACCTTAATAAATGTTTGCTCAGGCCAATTTAAAATCCAAACGCAAAATTCCGGATGCAATATAATAGCATTGCTTACTGAAAGGACACCGAAGACCTCTGCCGCGAAGGCGGAAAAATTTAGGACTATTTTTTTCAGTAAAAACTTTAAACATCGAAAAGTGTTAAACGCCACTGTTCCTCTTTTTTAAAATTATTTTGATCTATCTATAAATCCAATGATTTGCGACTCTGAGCCCTATAAATGTTTATTTAAAAAGTCAAGATTTAAAAAAATTCTTGGCAACCATATCCAAGACCATAAAGTTTCATGGTACCTGTAAGAACCATGAACGTGCATGGTCTTGCATATGGTTGCCAAGAAACCATAAACAACAAGTTTTCTGCAATACGTCTCCAAACACTTTTTTGGAGAACAGATCTTTTCCGATATCTGCTAAAAATTCGCATTTGAACGATTTGAATTTGACCATATATGGTCATCCATGGCACCATGAACGTTTATGGTCATATATATGGTTGCCAAGAAACCATGAACTTGAACTTTTTTCAAAGTTTCAACAGAGACTTTTCACCACTAAAATATGTCACAGGCACTTATTTCACGCTTCTTCAGCCTACGTTTGAAATTTCGTATGGGCAGGTATATGGTTGCCAAGTTTTCTTGGTCACCATATATGGCTTGGATATGGTTGCCAAGATTTATCTATGGTGGTCAACCCGGGACAGCAATCTTTTCATAGCTTTAAATCAAAGCGCATGCTGTAAAATAAAGTAGTAACAGAAGCAGCTTTAAAGACAACTTCTCCACTGAATATCTTAAAAACCTGTTTTTTGGAAAGTAGGTAGATGTTATATTTCCTAAAAATTATTAGAGCGCCAGCTCTAATAATATTGTAAATCTGCTATATTTTAGCAAAAAATTTTGATTTATTTTTTGTTAAACAAGAGTCTATGTGGAATTTTGTAAATCTGCTATATTTTAGCAAAAAAATTTGATTTATTTTTTGTTAAACAAGAGTCTATGTGGAATTTTGTAAATCTGCTATATTTTAGCAAAAAATTTTGATTTATTTTTTGGTAAACAAGAGTCTATGTGGAATTTTGTAAATCTGCTATATTTTAGCAAAAAATTTTGATTTATTTTTTGTTAAACAAGAGTCTATGTGGAATTTTGTAAATCTGCTATATTTTAGCAAAAAATTTTGGTTTATTTTTTGTTAAACAAGAGTCTATGTGGAAAGTACAATGTAACAAACAGTTTTAGGATACATACCAGGTTGAAAAAATTTACCTAGCAATGAGCGGTACTTTTTGACGTCAATCAACAGTTTAAAGAAACTATTTTAGCTATGGCTTTTAATAGAAGACTCGAACTTGGCTTTGACACTATATTCAATGTTATTAAAATTAGCTTTTTGTTGACTTTTGAATATCGAACCCTATCTGACCCATAAAGAATATTGACGTTTCTCTATAGAGCAATTATCTTACAAATTATCTTAGATTAAGCTTCAATTTTTATCTATTATCTTAGACTTAGATTCAACAAAGACACTAAAGAATCTCGAATGGAAACACCTTCATTCTGACAGTAGAGACAAATAACACTACTACGGATGCTCCATCCTAAAAAATTGGTAACTTATTTTAATATAGATGTTAATCGATGCCTTAATTGTTCCGACACACTTTAGTGGGGGGAACTATATACTTAAATAGATTTCTGTTCAGTCAATTTTGGCCAATCGATATAATCATCGTAGAGAGTTGTGAATGGTAGCACTAGAAAGCCCGTGTAACGTAGAATATGGAATCAAAAAGATTTCCTTCTTTCGTTTTATACAGGGAGATATCGAGGTTAAAGTTTTTGTGAATAATAGATGACATTCCGTTGTTTTTATTCACATTTTCCCTATTTTTGACCAATTTTTCGCCGATTTTGCTGACATATGTTACAATTGTTAACGGTAGTGTTATCGATTTTTATCTTTGAAGATAGAATAGGATCGCTGAATTGTTCGATTCCAGTTTTTTGGCGAGACTTTATGCTACTTTTTTTTCAAAATTCAGACTACTTTCTCTCGAAATAGGGACCAAATAAGCATTTTTAGCCAACTTCCTTTATATTTGCTGGAAATTGACATCTTAAAACTATAGTCATGTTCTTTGATGTAAGCTCAAAAAGAGAGCAATGTTCTCTCCCACTGGTTTTATGAGTCTTCTGAAATAAAAGTTTGCCAATTCTTTTTGCAAATTTAAACTCGATAACTATACAAGCTGAATTTTTTATTTTTGAATTACTGAAAAAAATTGTTTAAAAATTGATTTAATTGGCAATTAATTCAGCAATTGATTGTTTTCATAGCCATGTTGCAACATCATGGTTGATCTTGACCACAACATGGAGCCTTACGCTAACAAAAAAAAGAGTTTGAGGGGGTGTGGCTCTTTCTTAAAAAAATATTTCAGCATTTATAGTTTTTTTAAATTAAAGACAAGAATGTCAAATCAGGGCGTAAATATTGACAGTGATTATTTTCAGAAAATAGGCCCAAAAATGATATATAATGGTTTCAGACCTAAGCTCACTGTTTTTGTAGCTCATACCAATTCTTGTGAAAATTGTGGACGTCTTGTTTTACATTCTTTTTTAATACTTTTTAGTCCAGTGAATCAATCTCCCCAATCAAAGATCCAAATGATTTTTTTAAAAAGGAATAAGTGATCCTAGACAAAGCTTTCAGTTGTTCTCTAATGCCTCTTATGACATTGAGTTCAATTGTTTTAAAAAAATGATGTTGAACTTTGCCACTATTTTTTGATATTTCTCTCAAGTTCTCGGGTAGCCTCAGCAAATACTGTTAGAAACCCATTTCTAGTGACAAATAAATTTATGTAAGTAACGGTTGTACTCTTAACTAATGTTTTCTTGGTTCTGATACTAAGAGTTTTCCCATTTTTTTAAAAAAAATTGAACTTTTTTGGTTCATTTTGTTTCCTTGTCGAATTATCATAATATTGAGGAGTCCAATTGAAAGAAAGGACAGTTGTGAAAACGCAACGCAATAAAAAAGGTGTATCTGTTTATGTTAATTAATTTTGTTGAATACTTTAGGCTTTCGTGCTGAGACACAGTTCTATCGCAAAATTTAGTGGATTTTTTTAAACTTTTGCCTGTGTTTGTCTTTTTTGTTGTTGTTCAAAATATACTTGATAATTATAGATCTCTATGGCTTCACCAGGGCGCATAACTGGAACTATTTAAAGATTTCAATTTAAAGCTATTTGTTTTAATAGCTTTCAAATAACCTTCAACCAAAGAGATTTTTCTACTGTCTCCTTTTTACTTTCCTTTGCCTCGCCATGTAAATCAATCTGATTAATAAGAAGTTTCAATTACTTTTGATTTTTCAAAAATTTTCCTCGATTGATTATTGTTTTGACTGAGAGCTTCGGCGCTTTAATTTCAAAAAAGTTATTGAGAAATCTATGCCTATCAGTTTTTGTGTTTTTTGGTGTCACTTCTACATAATCCTTTCAAAAGGAAAACTATTGAGTCTCAGATGAGCAACAACTAATAAATTACAGGTTTTGCAGATTACATCTTATAATTATAGAGCCTTGAACTCTGTGTTGTCCTAAAATTGTTTGTGAATTTTTGGATTATGCCTGTATTTATTTTTTTGCAGCCTCGTGACTTAGTCTCATTGATAACAGGCGCAATTGGCTTCCTGAGGTGATGAAACTTATTGCATCTCTTAATTGAAATCTTATGTCTATTTTGATTTTTGGATAATTTTTTGAGCTTTGCCAATTTTTTTATTCTTTTTTTCAGTCCATTTGTAGAATAGTCTCTGTAAAGACAGGTTACAGCTTGTTTCCAGTGAGCAAAAAGTTAATCTTCATAACCATTTTAGTTCCAACTGTTTGTTTCTTGGTTTTGTTTTTGTTGTGCAACAATCAAGTCAGAAGTGAAACAACATTGATTTTTGTCCTTATCGCAACCAAACGAAATGGTTGTTCCCGCAACATAAAACTGATATAAAAGCTTTGCAAACTCTCTAGAACAATGTAATTCAAATCTTATGTACAGTCTCTTACATTTTTTGAGCAACAAGCACCACAAACAATCTTGCCCAACGCATGTGAGGTTTGCAGTGGATTCCACCACACAACACTTCATGATCCTGCCAATCAAATCAAACGCCCTACAGCAGATTTTTCTACTGAAGTATTTTGTGTTAGCAATCCAACATTTTCGTCTAGTGGTAAAGCTTCAAGTCAAACTCCAAATACATCTTCTCAACTGAAAAGTCAAACAAACAAAGCCCCAACAGCCGTTATGGCCAAACTCGCAACAGCCAAAGCCAGCAAAACGTGCAACAACGTAATTTAAACAGCAATGCAATTAACCAATCGTTCAGCATTAACCAATGCTCACAAACACCGAAGAATTGGTATCAGCAATTGCAGTTTATTCCTGTTTCAATCCTCAAGCGGGATAAAGCATTCGATACCTATGCCTTCATAGACCCCAGTAGCCAATTCAGCTTTGTATTGGACGCCATAAATTTCAGCTTCGTTTGAACTCTCTCGAACGTTCAGCACCCCGTCCCTGAAAGTTGCAGCTGCGAAAATTTTTTGAACTTAATCAAATTTGTGATGCCTTCAACAGTTTGCGTCACATACATTTCCCAAATATTGCCAATGGCGATATCGGCGCCCTCCTCGGTGTTAACGCAATGGCATTCACCTAACCTACGCATGTTATACCTGGCAATCAAAAACAACCGTTTGGTGTGAAAACTAAATTTAGTTGGACCCTCGCCGTTGAATATGAGAATTGTATCTCAGCCACCATTCAGCAGCCCGCAAGTCAGCAGAAAAAGACATTTATTTTCAATGTGCCAACAAACAGAACAGATGAACCCGGACTTGACGATCTTGTTCAACAGTTCTGGAATATTGAAGCAGATGGCATTCAGAAGGACCCTGATCAAATTTACACAAAACAAGAAGAACAGTTTCTTGATATTTTGCAGAACTCCATCAGTCGAAATGATGATAGATGTGAAATCAAACTGTCCTGCAAATCAGAGATAACGTTGCAAAACAACTTCTACTCTGCACTGAACCAAGTCAAAAACCTCGACACACGCCTTCAGCGTAAATCTTTTCTGCAAGAAAAACACAATAAGACTCTCTTGACAGACTTTGAGAAAAACTATGTCAAACCGGTGGAAATGCAAGATCCTCAACCAGACAAAATTTGGTACCTGCCCCACCATCCTGTGGAAAATATCAATAAGCCCGGAAAAGTCCGCCGAGTTGCAAATGCCGCTTCAAATTTCCACGGCCAATTGCTTAATTCAAACCTTCTTACACGACCAGATCTCCTTAATAACCTTTTAGGGGTCCTGATGAGATTTCGAGAACATCCTGTTGCAGTCCTTGCGGACATCGAAGGCATGTTTAGGCAATTCGCCATCCATCAGATTGATCAATCTGCTCTTCAATTTTCTGGTTAGCAGACAATCAGAAAAAACCGTACCAATTTATCAGACTCATTTTTGGAGCAAATTGCTCGTCTTCGTGCGCAATATACGTTCTTAACCATTGTGCCAAAGAGAACAGTCAACAATTCCTAGAAGCCATCGAAGACGTCAGAAAGCACTTTTACATGGATGACTACATCCAATCACATGCAACAGAAGAAAATGCTGGTAAGGCAGTTTTTGAAACAAAACATTGTCTAAAAAAAGTGGGTTTCGACTCACAAAAATTGTTTCAAACAGCTCTCTAGTCTCAAAAAAAATCCCTCAGAAGACAAAGAAAACCAGACAGATACTGTTCGAGTTCTTGGTGTCAAATGGAATCTTGAGATGACTGCTTTTCTATGAAACCTCTCACTAATTTCCCAAAACATTCGTCAGCGTACACTCAACGTAAGATCTTTAGTCTTGTCTCCTCGATCGTCAACGCAATAGGGATAATGTCGCCATCAACGAACCGTTTCAAAATAGGTCTTCAAGAACTGTGGAGACTTGGGAGAAAATGAGACAAACAAACTGCCCCGCAAGTAGTTAAACCACATCAAAGGAACCTGGACTTATATTTTTCTTTACCAGAAGTGACATTGAACAGAACTCTCAATAGGAGTTGCCATCCACCAGAAAGTGAAAATGAAAACCATATATTTGTCGATGCCTCAGTTGTAGCAGTTGCAGCCGTTGCATGCTTGAAAACAGTTTCTAACTTAGCCACTGGTGTTGAGAGTTAGAAGCCATAGTCATCGGAGTGCGCCTTCTTTCAATCATCATGAAAGAGTCATTGTTTCACATTACTTGCTCTACACTCTGGACGGATAGTCACGTAGTACATGACTGGTTATCCACAACCAAGAAGCAACCTGTTTTTGTTGCGAATCGTCTCATAGAAATCCTTGCAACAAATGATGTTTACTATTGGAAACACGTTACCGCCAAGGGACCCGTAGTCTCAATCCAGACGAAATTCCAGCCAAGTGGATAACAGCGCCAGCATTTTTTTCCACAAGACAGCTCAGCGCTCCTGAAAACTCTTCAAAGCATGTGTTAGCGACGCGCGAAATTTCACGCACATTGTCGGAGCAAATAATCGACCCAACACGGTTCTCAACTTGGAACAGATTGCTCCTGAATTTAGCAACAGTCTTCAATTTGGTCTTTCGGTTCAAAAAGCGAAGGCCTAAAGATCAGCAGTATATAACAGAAGACGTCATTCTTGCAAGAAATCGGCTGATCAAAATGTCGCAGCAAAATTTCTTCTTCTCAACAATCCAGATCTTGAAACGTGGTTCCAGAATAGATTCAAAGTGCAAACTCCGTTCGCTCAACCCAATGTTGGACAACAAGTGAATCCTTCGGTCTTGCGGAAGATTGCAATTTGCGCAAAATAACCTCAAAGTCGAGAAATTTACAATTATACTGCACGCAAAAGACAAGATAGAGAGACTCTATATAGAGCATGCACAAAACTTTTGCCTTCATCAAGGAACAGAGCCAGTGAAAACACTTTTGAGTATAAAGTACAGATGTTTTCTCTGCAGACGATTTGCCGCTCAAAACATTCAACCTGTCATGGTTCCCCTCCCTGCGTGCCGTTTCCCGACAGACTCTACCCTGTATCCTTTCGCGAACAGCGGAGTCGACTTTTTGGACCCTTTTATAGAGAAGATGCCAAAGGACAGATTGAAAAACACTACGGCCTCATCTTCACTTTCCTGATTACTAGGTGTGTCAATCTAGAAGCTTGTCCCGATCTGAACGCTGACTCTTTTTTAAACGCTTATCAACGTTTTGTAAGCCGCAGATGCCAGCCAAAAACAATGCTCAGTGACAATGGCAAGGCATTTATTGGTGCATATGAGAAACTAAAAAGATGTGTCAAACGTTTGGACAACGACAAAATCTACAAAGCGATGGCAGGAACGAACACAACCTGGAAGTTCAATTCTCCCTATGGACCTCATTTTGACGGTATTTGGGAGCGCTTGATCCAGCCCGCAAAACGCACTCTATTGATCCTTCTAGGCTCCAGAAGATTGTGGTTTGATGTTTTTAGGACGATTTTGGTCGAGACCGAAGTTATATTGAACTCCAGACCACTAACGATTGTCGCTGATCTTCCAGAAAATGAAATGCCCCTCACGCCAAACCAATTTCTGATCAACAGACCGTTCAACTCTCTTCCACCAGGAAAGTTCGACAGCCAAGATCCCGCCAGCTTCAAGTCTTGGAAGAATGTGCAGCAAATGGTCAACCATTTCTGGAAACGACTCGTCAAGGAGTATCTTCCGACATTGTTAGAGTTCCAAATGGAGTGATAGTGACCAAACACCACTCAGAGTCAATGACATCGTTTGGATTCTGAAAGATATGACTCCACGTGGATTTTAGCCCCTTGGACGTGTTCTCGAAGGTAGGTCCCATTGGCTTTGAATTATTGCGCAATTGCACGTTTCTCATGCTCTTAGTGACAAGTTTATGTTTTTAAGGGCTTCACTACCATTTTCGAGCAAAGTTGAGCCATTTTCGCGCAATTGAACATCCTAATTTTGCCAGTATTTGGCTTCTTCTGGTAATCGTTTTACGTACACTGGATAGTGACAGGTCTCAAATGCTTCCTAAAGAGATATAAACTAAGATTATTTTGATTTCAGTCAATATATAATAATATAAACCTCTTTGAAACTTATTGTTTTCAAAAATGGAAATGTAATCGAACTTGGCTTCTTTTGCTCTTTTTTCGTTTACCTGTTACCCAGTCGCATTGAGGTCAGGTCCAATAGTTTTTCCAATGAAATATATTTTATTTTATTTACTTAAAGTTTTATCTGATGCGAGTTTGATTTTGTTACACTTTTTTAAATATCGAATCCAGTTTTCGTCGTAATTAATATTTGTTGCTTGATTTTTAATATTTGTTTTTCTAGTAGTCCTATTAACAATAATTTCCAGCATTATTGTATTCCATTAGTGGTCTAATGATTGATATGCATGTTCATGAAAGTTTTTTCTCTTCATCATTTGGTAGCCAATTAAGTCAAGAATGTGGATAAGCGGGGTCGGAACATTATGTGCGTACACACAATACCAAGCCTCATTGTTAGGGGATTATATACTCAGTTCAGTATAGGTACCGAAATTGACTAGATTCAATGTACGTCTTTCCAAGCATTTTCAATTTATTTTTATTGAGTTATACCTCCTTTTTGACGCCCTCGTAAGCTGGATGTTATTTATATTTATGGCTTTTTGCGTCGAAAATTGCGCTTGCAGTATGTTATGAGAATTTTTCAGCTCGTATATTAATAAACTCTTTAGTCTCATTTATTTTCATGCTAAGCCAGAACAAATAAAGGCCAAAAATGAAACTTAATTCAAATATCTATTCAAAAGCAGATTTGTAGCTGCAGCATGCTGATCAGAGTTTTAATCTACTTTTCTGAGAATTAAATTAAAAAACTTTTGGCTACAAATTGATAGTAGTCTCTTTAAAAGGATAAGTTTGGTCGAATGACTTTACACATTTTGAATTTCAGTCTTCAACTGCAATTTTGTCCAAAATTGTTTCGGACTCCTTTTCAACGAACGACAACTGAAGTATTCGCTTCCTTTTCTACGACTCGAAAAACAGTTATGATTATCTGTTTCTAACGAGTTTTTTCCTTGTTGGAGCGTTTTTTCAAAGCAGTTTTCTAGTTTTAACTCATGTTTTCGGCTCGGCCAAAGATGTTAATGCCACGTACATTAACAAATAATTGTATGTTTGCAGGTAATTTTGACCGTTTTAGAAATGTAGAAGGCTTTAACAGGTAAATATGAGCTATACTTTTTCATTTTGGCACTCTTTAGATGCTTTTTTAAAGCAATTTTTTCAATAATTTTCCGCTTTTAAAATCTATGGGAATCTTTTTGCTTGCAATTAGATTAGTTAGTAGTCTTAGTGGCCTTCTGATTTGACTTGTAACAATGATTTGCAACATTGATATTTTTGTCAAGGAAAATTGATTAAGTTGAGTTAATTTTTGGCTTAATTTTGTCTATTTATCAGTTTACTGGATAGTATTCTTATCTTTTTAATGTAATTTTAGGAGTTTCTTAAATCTTTTTTGAAAATTCTCACCATGCATCGTTATTATTGTTTTTTCTATTATGTCAAAATTCGTTTGATGAAAAATTGTTAACTCTCTTAAACGATCTGTTGAGAATCATTGTTTTGGAATCGGAACAAAAGAAATTTCAAGAAAATAGTACCAATAATGTCTTTTTTCACTTAATTTGATTTCTCTTCAGTTTTTCTTATGAAATGAATATGGTAAAGGAATCTTCCGTCTATGTTGTTTTCAATAATTAATCAAAAACAAAAACTGGAATTTCATTGAGTGGCTAAAGTTTCAAAGTGATGTCTTGGTGAAAAATTTTCCACGATTGATCAAATAAGAAGTAAAGAGAATGCCCCCCTTTAATTCTCCTCTTTTAAGAGAGAACTAAAAATGTAGGCGAAAAAGTTGTTGCAAAGCGAACGATTTAATTAGTTCATTATTCAGCTAATATTTTCATCGTTTCTAATTGATGTTGATTGGTAAAGAGTCTGGATGGAATCTTACGACAATTTTAATGGCTCTTTTGTTTTTTTCTGCAGTTACTATGAGTTCTAACTTAATATGAAGTTTTGTAGCTATTATAAAAAAATTTAGATATTTAAAATTATTTTTCCTGTAATGCTACTGTTAACGCCGTTTGAATAGAGTTAGAATAATCGTCTTATTATTTTTTGGTTAAAGCAGTTTCTATCGAGAAAAAAAAAGAGAAATTTTGAATTTAAAAAGAGTTAGAAATTGACATTTTTTAAACAGAATTTACAAATTTTTAGCTTATTTTAATTAATTATATTGCTGCTTTTTATTTTTTTATTGGCATTTGATTAAGGTTAAGAAATTGAATGGGTTTGGAATGGGTTTTAAAAGGTTTTTATTGAGAAGAAATACACAAAATTGAGAATAATCTAGCTTTTTTGTCAATTTCAATCCTTTTTTTCTCATGGTTTTCAGAATTATGAAATATTAAGCCTATTAAAGCTTTCCTTAAAATGTATGAGAGAACGTTTTTGTAAAATTGTTTTATAAACAATGTTTCCATTTCTCGAAAATTTTAATTAAAAACACTAGTTCCTATAGTTTTTAGATTCAGTTTCAGATTAGTTTCTGTATTGCTGAGTTAACCTAATCTTCGAATCATTTCAAAACGCCTCTGCCCGCTTCTAAACGCTATTGCTCGCTTTTATTTTTTATATAGCTAAGTGTCCCTGAAGCTGAGTGTAAAAGTCACCTGTGAGAAAAGCAGGCGGGAAATTTTTTTAGGTTAAAATTATATTAACTGATGAGTGCAAGTCTAGAAGCATCCCAGTCCATTTGAAGCAAGCATTACAATTTTGTCATTTGATTTTTTGTTAGCGTATCTTAATCAGTTTTCTCACAACGTCAAATTTCAGAGTATTCAATTTATTCTGCTATACCTGCAGAATTTACCAATGAAATAACTAAGATGAATACTAAGAAATTGTAGGCAGTGGCGTATAATTTTTGTAGATTAAAGTTTTTCCGCCATACTTTTCTCGCCAATGTTTCAACATAAAAATGGCAAGATTATTATAGCGGAGTTAAGTGTATTCTGGATACACAACTGCTGTAATTGCAACGAGAGTTGAATAAAAACATGAAACAATGGTTACTTGTTGCCCTCCTGGTATTATTCAAATAGCTGACTTTTACTCTAACGTTCGCTTTTCACGCACAGTTTTATCGATCATATATGAATTCTTAGCACTCATACAATGATCATATATGATTTCCTAGTAGTCATGCAAGCATCATAAATGATTTCATACAAGTCTTAGGTCGGTTTGCAGCAGTTTCAATTAGCCAACTATGCCTTGTCGAATGTTTTTAATCTACGAGCTGTAGCATCTATCAGTTGTGATTTCTTTGATTTCATACAAAGATCTTGTATGATTTCTTTGATTTCATGGGAATATCTTGTATGATTTCTTTGATTTCATGCAAGGCTCGTTGATTTCATGCAAGGATCGTTGGAATTTGAAATGGGAATTAGATTGCCTGATCACCGAATCCATGGCCATGAATAATAGCTAATTCAATTTGTTGAGTCATCTGACAACACTTCATCCCACATGTCGATCCACTAAACTGCGAGATAAATCTATATGCAAATGAACCCAAAAAAATTCTTCAGTTTTTTTTTCAAAAGAACCCACTCATTAGGGTTTGCATTTTTGAGCCTATGAGCTCACTCTATCGGGCTATAGTGACGACAGGTTGTCTTTTTCTCATTGTGGGAGAACATTTTTTCTCATGCTCCCCTCCAATCGATAAATCCAACTTTATAATTTTACTGTTTATAGCTGTACTAAATTATTTTGTAATGAAACATATATTCTAGACTTTTGGTTGCTCTTATTTGGTTTCGACTTCTTGTCGGGAAAGAGTAACTATGAGGTTTTTGGCGGTAGTTTTAATCATCAGCAAAATGTCATGCTTTTCTTGAGTTCCCAAGGTCATTGGAAACATGCTGCAAGAAGGAGGGCAGGGGTTGAAGATCATCTTGACTGTCGTTTGATCCGATATCCTTGAATTTATATAATTGGAAATGAAAATAGTGTAAGGGTACTAACATCAAGGGGGGTGGATGTAGCTCATTTTGACTAAAGCCGGAGCAAAAAAGTTTAATTGAAAAAAATAGGGAGAAGAAACGGGTTCGAGGCCGGCGACTGGACTCACGAACGAGCCGTAAGCCGTTTTTACGTTGGCAACTCGTACTTCACCGTCTCGTCCAGGGGATGTTTCCTCAACTCTTCCAAAGGACCAGATTCCTTGCGGCGTCAAGTCTTCGAGTACCCACACAAAATCTCCAACTTTCAGAGGAGGCTGGTTGTTGTCTGTCCATTTAAGTCTCTTGAGTAATGTCGGCAGGTATTCCTTGATCAAACGCCGCAACACGTGGTTCATCAACTGCTGAACGTGCTTCCAGTTCTTGAAACTAGCTGGCTGTTTTTGTCTCCAAAGCTTCCGGGTGGCAGGGAACTGTACGGGCGTTGAATGAGGAAATGGTTAGGAGTGTGTAGTTCTTCGTTTTCAGGCCGATCAGCAACGTTTGTCAATGGTCTGGAATTCAATAGTCCTTCAACTTCAAACATTATTGTCTCAAAGATGTCGAAGGAGAGACGCTTAGATCCTAGACTGATCAAGAGTGTCCTCTTGGTGCTCTGAATCAATCGCACCCACACGCCACTGAAAGGAGGGCCGTACGGTGGGTTAAATTTCCATGTGGTTTTGACTGCAGCTAGGGCTTTATAAATCTTGTCTTTACCTAAAGGCTTAACCGATTTCTTCAGCTCTTCGGAGGCGCCGACAAATGTTTTTCCGTTATCGCTGTACAACAAAATGAGTTGGCATCTTCGGCAAGTGAATCGTTGATATTCATTGAGGAAGGTATCTGTATTTAAATCTGGACATGTTTCCAAAGGGACTGCTCGCGTAAAGCGGCATGTAAAAACAAGTCTATAATGTTTCTCGATTTTGCTTTGTTTGTCTTCAATATAAACCGGACCAAAAAAGTCCAGTCCTGTGTTGGCAAACGGAAATTTGCTTTCTTCTGTTGGGAAGCGAAATGCAGGAAGTGGGGACATTATTGGTTGTATATTCTGAGTGTCAAAACGGCGAAACAGAAAACATCGGTATTTTATTAAAAGTAGTGTTTTCCGAAGTCCTATGACGTGATAGCGTTGTTGTACGAATGCTTTGACCGGATCTGTTGCTTGATGAGCACAAATTCTGCGCGCACATTCAAGGTATAATCTCGCGGTCTTTTCCTTTGCGTCCCAGATTATTGGACATTTTTTGATCTCCAATTCTGTTGGAGCAAATAGGAGACGGCCTATAGATCGAAGAAGTCCCTTTTGGACAGTTATTGGAATTAATTTTTTCAATTTGCTCTTAGCGTCTAACTTTTGTGCTCTTTTTAATGCGTTGATTGTTGAAGAGAAAGCGTTGTTTTGAGACAACTTTAGCAGAAATTTTTGAGATAAACAAACATCATCTTTAGTGTATTGACTTTTGCTGGAACGATTCTTCTTAGCTCTGTAAATTAAACTGAAGACAGTTGCGGGGGTTAAAGTTAAAAGTAGCTTATTCCATGTTGGAAAGTGGTTCGGGTCTAGAAGTGATTTGATTGGTGTTTTTGTATTTCTGGTTACGGCTGGATTAATATTAGTTGGAACATGACTCCACTCATCAGTTTTGAAAACAGAAAACGTTTTGTTTCTTAGTTGAGCTGATCCAATCTAAGACAACACGACCATCGGTCCACAAGTAGACTTTTTCAAACTTTAATCTCATTTCTGTTTGTATCAATGTGCGGATGCGTGTACCTGAAATGGCTGCTTCGAATTCTAATTTTGGCACACTAATTTGTTTAATTGGTGCAACTTTGCATTTTCCAAGCAGAAAAGATGTTTGAAAGATTTCGTTCTGTTTTTGGGTGCAAAGGTAAGCAACTGCTGCAAATGCAACAGTTGAGGCGTCAACAAAGACATGAAGCTGATGATTATTTTCCTGATTCGTTGAGGTGTTCAACCATCTGGGGATTTTGATATCAGGCATTGCAAAGTAACCATCGAGCACTTTTTGTAGGTTCGAATGTAGTTCTGCGGGAATTGGTTCATCCCACTCCTTACCGAGCTTCCAGACTTGTTGTAAAAGCATTTTGATTCTAATTCCTAGGGGATCGAAAATGGTTGATACTAAGCTGAACATTTTTCTTTGTGTAAACTCACACCTGCATTTCGGGGAACTTGTTCTAATGTCTTCATTAGAAAACAGTCAGTTCTGGTGTTCCATTTCTGACCGAGGACTCTATTGATCTCTTTCAGTTCATCTCGTTCTTCTTGCTCAATGAACCTCAGTACTTCAGGTTTATTTGACACAAATTTTTTCAAGCGAAAGCCACCTTTATGAATGCAATTTTTAGTCTGGTTAATTGTGAAGAATAGTCTGGTAAAGAATGGATATAGTCGTCCATATAAAAATGGTTTTTTATTGCATTAACTACTTTTGGAAATTCAATTTCTTTATCTTGTGCGCAACGGTTCAGCACGAAAGTTGCACAAAATGGGGAGCAAGTTGCTCCAAAAATCAATCTGGTGAACTGGTATTGGTTAACCATCTCTTCATTGGGCCAGAGAAAGCGTAGTACAGATTGGTCCTCAGGCCTTATTGCTAGCTGCATAAACATGCCTTCGATATCAGAGAGAATGGCAACTGAGTTTTCACGAAATCTCAGAAGGATTTCTACCAAGTTGTTTAGCAAATCTGGTCCTGTGATCAAATTGGAGTTCAAAGATTGGCCTCTAAATTTTGCCCCAGCATTTGCTACTCTGCGCACTTTTCCTGGCTTGTTTGGATTAACCACCGGGTGATGAGGCAAATACCAAGTTTTCTTGGGTTCTGGCTGCTGCATTTCAACTGGCTTGACATAAATTTTTTAAAGATCTGTTGTGAGAGTTTGCTCACACAATTCTTTCAATTTGATGTAATTACTGAGTCGCTTCTGAAGACTTTTCAGCTGGCTGAGAGCTGCGAAATAATTATTTTTATTTCTCAATGGTTTTTTCCACGGTAGTCCAGTTTCGTACCTCTCACCATTGTAACTGATTGTCTTGTTCAATATGTCAATGGTTTCCTTATCAAAGGGATTCATAGATTCACTCTCGGGTTGAGTTCCTTCGTCTTCGATTTTCCAGAAATGCTCAAGCAACTCATCGAGGGGCTGATCGTCGGAGCTTTGTCGTGATAGGTGTTACACGTACTGTTTCTGCTGGTGAGATCGCTGTTAGGGTTTTTTTCGTGCTCTTTCAAACTCTCCAGCAAGGTTCAATCCAAGCCTCGTCTTTACGCCGAATGGCTGGTTTTTAGTTGCCGGGATGACTTCAATTGGATGTGGGAAAGCAAAAGTGTTTATTCCCAAAAGGGCACCGATTTTAACATCAGCTATTTCTGGAAAGTGAATGTGACGCAATTCTCTGAATGCATCGCAAAGCTGGTTGAGTTCAAATGTATTAGCTGAAGCTGCATTTAAACAAGGAGCACTATTTGCTGGGGCTACATTTAAACAGGGAGTGGTTGTCATTTGAAACTTTTGATTCAAATTTTCGTAGGGTGCAACTGTCACTGGTTCAGAAACTTTTGACAGTGGCATATCATGCTCTGTGTTAAGATACTGAGTGCGTAGTGGCTTCTTGATCTTAAAAGGGAAGAGTGAGCAGGAAACTCTGTGATTTTGTCAAGTATGAATGTAAATTGGCTTCCTGGATCGATCATAGCGTAGGTATCAAAAACTTTCTTACTGTTTACAAAAGATACTGGGATAAGTTGAAGTTGTTCGAACCATTCTTTTGGTGTAGATTTTAGAGGATTCATGCTAAAATTTTGGTTGGAATTGTTAAAATTAGCGCGCTGAACTTGATTCTGATTTTTGTTTGCAAAAGACTGTCCTTAGTGGCTCTTTTGTGATTTGGATGAGACGCTTGCGCTGCTGTTACTTCCTGGTTCATATTTCTGTTTGACTGGGTGATTTTCTTGGTTGGTAACATTTGTTTCTATTGAGTTGCTGGTGGCAAAAGCAGCTGGCTGACGCTTGATAATTTTGTCAGGGTCATGCAGTGCTGTGTGGTGGTATCCGCTGCGTTGTAGCGTTTTGTTGATGGGCAGTTTTGCTTTTTGTGTTCTTTGCTCAAACAGTTCGAGCAAAGATTGTTTTTGCTTACAATGTCAAATCGCTGGCTTGGGCTACATTTTTGGTAATCGGGACAGGTGGCTAGTATATGGTTTCCCCGACATTTCTCGCAAAAACGCTTTGGTTGATTTGCGCTGTTTAGGGGGGAAATGGCGAAGCGCTAGGTGGTTTTACAGTACCGCTACTGCTTATTGTTGTTGACTGATTTCGGTTAGTCGGCTGTGCTGGAAAGACTGAACTTTGGGTACTTAAATTTCTTGTGTGATTATTGCTGACGTTCAAGTTCCCAGAATTATTAAAGTTGTTTTTACGAAGGTTATTTTGCTTGAAATTTTCCTGGATTATCGTATCGTACATATGAACTTGAACTTCTAATCATTTCTGAACTTCAACTAAAGTAGTTGGTGTTTCGATTGATGTAACAGTGTGCTCTGCCCATTTGAGGAGGATGATTTGCGGGACTTTTTTTTACCTATCTTCATAAGTGTTGAGCTCTGTAGGTCCGCTGTGTATCCCAAGTAATTGAAGGCTTGCACTAAACTTTTCAAGAACGAAGCGAAGGCTAGAAAGTTTTGTTTGTTATAGTCATTAGTTGATTTCCAGTTTTCCAATTGATTTATGAAGGCGTTCAGCACTATTGTAGGATCACCAAAATATGACATAAGTTCGTTCGTTTAAAGCTGTGCTATATTAAGCAGGATCACATAAATACGCTTGAATAACACCTTTTGCTTTGCCAGTAACCGCATTTTGCAAGTATGTGATACGATGTGTGTCAGTAATACGGGTGTTGTTATGTACGAGGCAAAAAAAGTTATTTTTCCATTCGTGGTACTTCAATGGGTTGCCATTAAAAATTTGAATCGTAAGAGGTGGTAACTTGATTGAGTGTTTACTTGTTGAATTTTGCCAATATGGAGCTGTATTTGAGGTACACGTTAAAGAATTGATTTCAAGTAAAGGTCTTTTGAAACTTTCATTTGATATTGGATCTAATACGCTGAAAATCTGATCTGAATATGTAAAATTTGGCTCGGGTTTTCGCTCTGCTGAGGGCAGTGCTTGTGGGCAAAACGATGAGATTGACGGAGCAATGGGAACACTTTCAGTTAATGTTTTTGAACAGATGGTTTGCTGAACACCGCATGGGTTGAGTGGCTCAATGCCAACGGTTTTGACTTATGACTGTGGCTGGAATTGAGTAAAGCTTCCAGGTAAAATTTTATTCTCTGTAATTTTGAACTCCTCTCCATTATTCAGCTGTAAAGAAGGTAAGATAGAAAATTGTTTGAAGATTGGTTTGAAAATTGTTTGGGTTTTGGCTTGAACTTTCAGAGATTTGATTAAAATTTTTCATTGTGTTAGTCAGTTCAAATGATTGTTTTTTCTGGAGGAGATCAAAATCTGGGCTCTTTGGGTTTTCTCGACTGTAATATTTGACAGAACTGGGATTCATCAAGTGGGAATTATGTGTTCCATGGTATTTGGAACAACCCGTGCTCATTGGTTGAAACGTTTGCATCTGAAACAGTTCCTCGGCGATATCTCGAGAAAATTTGGAAAGTGTGTTTTTTGACTGAAAATGATTATTATGGTTTTCCTGAGGGGAATGGTTCTGCATTTTATTTTGCCTGCTTGCGAAATTAAGCTGCGGTATTGAATCATTGTTTGTTTTAGGCGGCTGGTGGTTTACTGTGAAATGATCAACAGCAGAGATTGTTGTATCCCAGAGAGCAAAACGATCGGGAGTCTTTGCGACGGTCGCCTCAGGTTTGCAAGTCTTTTATCCGAGTATTTTGCTTCTGTATTTATCAATGTTAATTGGTCTGAATAAACTTGCTGTACTCATTCCAATAGTAAGGGGTTTCTCGTTGTTGCCATTTAAAAACTTTGACAACTTTCGTTCTGCTCTGTGGCATTCAGACAAAAAGAGGTATGGTTTCTCCGGTCTCCGTGGAAGAGGTGGTGTTTTGTTGGAGAATGATAAACGTTCTGGGTTGCTTGCTGCTGGAATCTCGTTCATAGATGGTGAGCATCTCCGTGAGTTTGGACACCTGGCATTCGTATGAGTTGTTACACTGATATCATCGCGTATCGTAGTTGAAG
This sequence comes from Convolutriloba macropyga, assembly GCF_964194025.1. Taxonomy (NCBI): domain Eukaryota; kingdom Metazoa; phylum Xenacoelomorpha; order Acoela; family Convolutidae; genus Convolutriloba; species Convolutriloba macropyga. The sequence goes on along the minus strand of NC_134471.1, from coordinate 59,944,190 downwards.
ATTGGCTGAGTAGTCCATCGTCATATAAACTGTCAATTTTGAGTTCAAATTTCTCTAGACGTGACAGAAGGTTTGAACATCGTTCCATGACAGATGAAGTGCTGTTTGAGTTTGGACTTTCCTTTAACACGGCATCAAGTGTTGTTTTTAATTCGTCGACGTTTGCTTTTTGCTTTATTGATGAGCAGGGTGAGTGATCTGACACTCTTTCGCTGATCATTAGCAGACTGTAAGAGGTCCAGCTTGCTTTTCAAACTGAGCTCTGCACTTTTGAATTTTTTTAACGCGTACTGACAACTTTGACTGTTCTTCCTTGTCATCTCGCTCTTGTTTGTCTTTTTCGCACTAACGGGTGAAAAACGCCTTCGAAACCGGAGCGATGCAAATTTCAAAGCTGGAAAGCAATGTTTATGACAATGTAAGGCTAATCAGCCCCAGATTTTTTGTTGTTGAAAACTATGACGCAAATTTTCTGAAAAAAAAAGAATCACAGTGTTTTTTGGTGTGCTAAATCTAGCTAATTCTATCTCCAAAAAAAAAAGAAAATTAACCTTTTGCCTGCGCTTGTTTCGTTATTAAAGTAAACACGACCAAATAATTGCTAGAACGTAGGTAAATGAAAATGTTCTCTTTTGTCGAATAAGTTTATGGCTTCAGAATGGTTTTTGTGACAAACTTTACAAGGGCAATCACTTTTTTTGAAAAAGGAACCAAAAATGCTACAGCTGAGACCCTGTGTTGAAAAAGATCAAATATTTTTTTGCGGTTCGAATAGGCAACGTGAGCAACAGACAAGCAGACAAGACAATTCGATTTGTGCTGAAGCTCGTTTGAAATTCTTTCCCTTTAGTTTGAACTGCTTGATTCTTGTTTTGTTTTCAAAACTTTTGAAAAGTTTACTATGAAAATTCCCTCGCGCTCTTGAAACTGCTGACACTAAGCTTTGAAGATCATCTACTAAGGTAACTACTGACACCAAAATGCTTTCTTCTTCTATCTGGTGACTACTGAGACCGAAAAAGGGGCAAAGGGACTTCTTTCGGCAACTTCTGAGACCGCGGACAAAAACGAAGAGACGTTTGAGTTATCCAAATCAAGAGGCTTATTTGCGTGAACGCATTTAAGTGGGGATATAATCCGAGTTTTTGATTCTCTTGCTTTTGAGCTAAAGAAAAGCGAGTTCTTAATTTTTTTTCTTTTTGTGAGAAGTTGTTTTTAGTGCATACTACCCCATTAACTAGGTGCGCGGCTAGTAGTATGCACGAATTAAAAACAAAACATGTGATTGTCCGGTTTTCTTAAGAAAACATAATACCCCATTAACTAGGTTCTCGGCTTGTAGTATGCAATTAGGGTGAAAAAGCTGAAGTTTTAGGAACGTTTCTCTCTGTTCTTCATGGTTTTGCAGAATGATTAAGTAATTTCTCGGCTTGTTTTGTAATAAAATGAGGAGGCTGATTCAATAGGTGGCTTTAACACTCGCTTGATGATTTAAGTAAACGTTAGAAAAAATTGAATTTTTATTTCTATGAGTCACAGAAACAATTTTGCCAATTCTCTGTTGCTTCTTTGCAGTTTTGCAAAAATGATAAAAACAAAACTATTTATCAGCTTGTTTTGAAGTAAACTGAAGTGCTGCGATCGATATGTTCTCTTGGATCTAATAGATGTTTCAACCAAAAACGTTGGGTAAAACGGATCATTTTTTTGAGTGAAAGGAGCAATTTTACCAATTTTATATGGCTTCTTTACAAAATGCAAAAATCGAATTTTAAAGCTTATTTTATAACAGACTGAGGGGGCTCAATGAATGGATTTTTTTGATCTACTAATCATATTTATCAAAATGTCAACAAAACGTTTTTTTTTATTTTTTAAAGTCAAAGATGCAATATTGCTGAACTCAAGTTGTTTCTTTACTACTTTAGAAAACCGATAAAAAAGCTTTAACGTTTGTTTCAAGGGGGTTCCATTTTAACGTTTTTTGAATTTTTCAACTAAAAGCTGCAATTTTGCCAAATTCTGGTTGCCTCTTTGTTACAATGCAAAACCCATAAACTAACTTTAAAACTTGTATTACAAGAAACTGAGGGGCCCAATCAATAGGTTTTTTGGATTTATTAAATAGCTTTCATTAAAACGTCAGAATAACGGTTTTTTTATTTTTGTCTCTCAAGAAAGCACTTTTGCGTTTTTTTTCGTTTTTCGAACAAAAAATTTACACAAACAACTCTACTGAAAAATTCAAATTAACTTTCAACTGAAGTGTTCTATTCAACTAGTAATTTTACTGTCGTGTAGATTTTTTGCGACAAATCATAAAAAATGTTTTTAATTTTTTCCTATGCAAAAAACGTCATATCGTTTTTTCGTGCATTTTGTGTGTTTTTCTTTTGCTAATTGCGGCATGTAGTTTCTCACGGCTATTTCTTTCATAAATAATCCACAAAAGCTCGTTGGGGGACAATTTTCTTGTTTTTTGAGATTTTTTGTCGCAAAAAAACTTCAAGCTTTTTTTGGATACGTCTAACCGGGGAAGGGACTTCTGATGTGACGTCTGGAGCCTCGGGCGATCATCTCTTGGTGACGTCTGCAACCAAAAAAAATCAGGACTTCTTGATAGGGTGACGTCTGGAACCAAAAAAAAATTTCCTCGTCTTTAGTGACGTCTGAGACCAAAAAAAAATTGTCTTGGGGGACTTTTCTTGCTTATTGACACACTATCTGTTGCTCTACTATCGGTGTGTGTTTTGTTTCCTCTCCTCTTGTTCTGTTCAGCTCAAGTTTCATCTCCCTGCTTTTAGAAACATCTCAGTCGCCTTGTGATCCACAAAGAAGAGCTGTTTGTTAGAATGGCACGTGGTTATTATCAAGGTTATGTGTTTGTTTTTGTTGTTGTGTAACTGGTGGTCAGGTAGACCTTGGCACGGTTTCTTTGTTTTGGGGGTGGGGGGGGGGGGTAGGGGGTGGTGTCATCTTCTTTGTTTAAAAAAATCCGTTTCAGAAGGTAGACTATGTTTCTTAATCACGGAGGTAGGTCTCCATTTTATGTAATGAAACATATATTCTAGACTTTTGGTTGCTCTTATTTGGTTGCGACTTCTTGTCAGATGTTTTCGGTAAAGAGTAACTCTCAGGTTTTTGGGTCATTGGGAACATATATGAACGAATAAATTGAACTCATACAATTATCGACCGCGTGAAGATTTGAAAATCTCAAACTTCCCAAACTTATTAATAATTGCTGCTATGTATTATAATTTCTTCATTTCAATCCATCCACTGAAATGAAACCTGAGATATCCTGCAAAGACAGGGAAGATCTGAATTTTTTTTTTGACATATCAGGGATGGGCTAGTAGGATCTTCCCGAGCATCATTTCCAAAATAAATAATGACAAGTTTTGATGAGATACTGGTTAAACAAAACTTTTAAATTCTTGAAACATGCAAAGATAATTCAAGGTTGTTACATCTTAAAAATATCTCACCATAATGTTATCAGAATATTTAGTAGGTATCTGAAATTGGGTTTCGCTAGATGTTAATATCCTTTTGGATACTCTAGTTCGATGAATCTCAGTGAAAACTCATTACAATTCTTATTTCTTTATAATCATTAAGTATCGTTTTATAGTTCAATATATTATAGTTCATTCATTTGAATCAGTTCTCAGTTCATTCCCCGGGTTGAAGTTTCTTTGATTTCATACTGTCCATACTTGATTTCGTACTTGATTAGTACGATCCTTGTATGAAACCAAAGAAATCGTATATGATCCTAGTATGATTATCAAGAAATCACACAAATCATATATAACCAAATATGAATACTAAGAATCATATATGACCTAGTACCAAATCAAAGAATGTTGTATGATCGGTGACCCGGGTCATTGTGAATCTTGTGTCTGTGGGGCTCTTTTGCAGACAATGTAGTGAGAGTGGAATAGTTTGAAGCACTTTGAGATGATGAGTTTGTGTCCGGACTTGTTTGTCAGAGTGCAGCCGGGTGATGAATCTTTCAGACTCGTTTTGGGCTGACCTGCATCCCACAGAGTGTTTGACATCTCGTTTCCTGTGCAAAAGAGAACAAAGGAGTGACTGGATTTTTGTTGAAATGTATTTTTTGGCAAAGTATTAATTTTTGCATTTCTTTCGATTAAGTTGGTAGCTTCAGAACTGTTTATGTTTGTCGACTATTTATAAAATTTATTAGTATTAATTCCATTTACATCTTAAATCCCCATTTTCTTACCTTTTGAAGACATCCGAAGTGACAAGACCGCTCAAAAACGGTTTTTGACTGTTTTTGACCAGTATTTTTAGATGGAAGTTGTTGACCGTCGCTTAGGACCTAACCATTCTTGACTTTTTTAAAACGAAATCACAATTTTTGAGCAAGAGTTTTGAAACAAGAATATTTTCTATCGTTATTTTGGGAGGGCTTGAGAAGACTAGTAAACAGTCTAATTATACTATCACAATTGATAGTTCTTAAAACTGATAGTTCCAATTGATAGTTCCTCGAAATTGAATTGGAAAAAGATTTAGGCCCATAGGACTGCATTATAATTTTAAAGGCTCAAGGAATTTTGCTGGGATCTTTTCCATTTGTCCCCCCCCCCCCCCCCCCTAGCTTAGTGGGTGCATATTATTTGCACCCCCCCCCCCCTCCCCGGACACACGTGCCAATTTTTACATGATGATTTACTATGTAATGGCACGTGCTCTGTAACTGGGGGAGCATAACGTACTGGGGGGGGGGGGGCACAAACGGAAAAGATCCTTTTGCTGATTATGGACCGCAAAAGCCCTTCATTTTTGTCCTATTCGCCGCACAAGTCCCTGAGAATGTCCAGCTCAACTGCGCACCCAGCTCGATTATTTTTTTGAAGTCACTTGACAACTAGCACAGTTATAAGAGCTACAAACACTTTTAATTAAATTTTCGAAATTTGGTTTTCGGAATTAGGCTTTTGGGTTTATTTTCACCTTCTAAATCTTCGTAATATCTCTTTTGAAACATGATGCTGTTCTCGATCAGGAGCTGCTTTGTGACTTTGTTCCACCCAGTCCACAACTGTTTGCCCCTCAGTTTGGTCTTAGCCCAATTGAATATCAATCGGATCTCATAAGGTGACCGAGGCGCAAAGGGTTGTGCGCTACAAAAACCAGAAGGAGAGCATGATTATCCAAAATTATTTCTGCATTTCATCCATTTCTGAACGTTTCTGAGCTGGTGAATATTTGTGACCGAAAGATTCGAAAAAGTTCAGTTTAAAATTTTAGTAATTTTAAGGTGTCCACCCGCTTATCCACAAACAACACTAGCTTGATATTTTATTGAAAAAATTGACGCCACGAAATGTGTTTTGCTCTGGTTACCAAGACGAAATTTTTTGTAGCCAATTCTACGTCCCAGGAGTTTGAGTTCTGCAAAATCTATCCATTGGTTTTCAAAAGTAGAAATCTATATGTGGAGAAAAAACTAAGGAACTACTATTGAGGCTATGGTTCAGAGGCCTGGCACAGGTAAGAATTAAAAATAATCAAGATTAAAGTACATCGAATATCAAATACATTGTTCGTTAACACAAAAATTTTAAACTACAAATTATTTAACTAAGAAAAAACTAACAATACCGTTATAATTTTTATATAAATTAGCTTCTTGTCCCTCAAACCTCTTCAGAAAAATGCATTTTGAATTTGTTTGCTAAGCTTTAGAATGTTGACGTATACTTTAAGTAGTTTATATTTTAAACCGGAAAAATTTTTGTGATAAACGGAAAAAAACTGAAAACCTAATATAATTTGGTCTTGTTTCGTAATCTGAGAAGTCATTTTTCCTAAAAGGGTCAAATTAAATTGAAGATCAAAAGTTAAGTAAATTGGGAACTGGTAATATTTTTTAAAAAAAATTGAGATTAATGGAATCAAAATACGTTCAAGTGAAACTGGACTTTCCTTCCCCATTTAGCTGTTGTCTATTATTGTTAGTAAAGTTTTTCTCTTCAAGACAGATTGAGCAGCAAATGTTGTATATAAATTACTTCAGTTGCATGCAGCAAAAAAATTGATTTCGTCCTAAAATACTTACTAATAGCCTTTAAAGTAAATCCAACAGCAATTATGTTCCCCGTGAATTTAATCCCCCGGTAAAATTATATTCCCCCGTGTCCCTCAAACCATAGTTTGTCATCTGAGATTACGCCACCATACCTAGCGGAAAACGATAACTTTTCTACTGCCAAAATTGTTGAGTGGTTTTTGATGATTTTTTGGTTTTTACTAAGAACAATATGTTCTGCTTCTTAAATAATTTTGATGACTTTTGGATTATAATCTGATCCAACTGTGGATAAAATGAATGCATAGCAATATCGCGTGTAACTCTCAGATAAAATATTGTATTTAGATTTTCTTCGGAGGTGTAAAAAATGCCTTGAACATAATTGTTGCGCTTTAAGTACAACAATAGCATACAAGATCTTTGAAAATAAATATGCAACAAAGACTCAAAAAGTTTTCATGTGCCAAAGACTCAAAAACCTCAGCTAACAAAAGTGCAGCAAAGTGAAAAAATAAGGCAAGGCTATAAAATAGATCTTGATTCCTGTTGGTTCTATTAAAAGTTTTGGGCGCTATCAATAGCATCAATAGCGAGACAAAAATAAAAAGGCACACATAAAAACTTGAGTTCAAAACCCGTGGCGATAGTCTATAATCATGTGATCAATAAATTCTATGCCGAGTAATCGACATTATGATTTAGGCTGGAAGGCAACTAATATTCCCAAAACGAAATATTAGATCATTTATGTCAAAATCTTAAGAGATTGACATTTCAGTCGCATTTACCCGTACAAAAATTACATACAAAATTTAATCAACTGAAATGATGCACGCAGTCTTTTGAAAAAAATAGATTCCTTTAATTGAAATGCCCTGAACAAACATATTAAAAAGTTCTTGCGCAAAAAGATCGAAAATTTTTAGATAGATGATAGAAGTGTTTTACAACTTCGTTCCATTTTTGTAGCATGTTTTGGCAATATCTCCCTCCAAAGGATGTCATTAAAAGCACCTTGCTTCATAGTGACTGCAGACGAATCTTTGTGAATTGCTCTTTAAGAGCCAGAAATTATGAAAATAAAAGCCAAAAAAATCTACTAACCTCAGTATATTCTGATCATGAAAAATTTTTGAGTGGATTTTGTGTCATCCTCTGCGCTATTCTTTATTTGATAATAAATACTTTTTACTACAGATAGCCGCCTAAAAACAAAAGAAAGTTCATTTTAGTTAATTTTATGTTCAGATTTTTATTTACCTGTTAAGCAGGTTTTTTAAAAATGAATTCGCGAAATAAATTCTAAAATAATGCTGTCTGAAATGCTGTCTGAAAACAAAAATGTGCAGTAAAAATTTGAACCTGTCTGTCCCAAAAATTTTGAAAAAGTTTCATGATGTAAACAAAATGGAAAAATGCAATGGGCAAACTTTTGTAAAAATGTGTTGGCTGACTCAAACATAAAAAAATAAAAGATTACAAAAACAACAATTTTTTTTCTACAAACTTTTTTCTCTCAGTTTGGCTAACAAAACAAAGTCTCTTCTGTCATAACCATTCAGAACTTTTAGAAAATGCAACAAATCCGGATGTGGCAAAATTCATTAGTTTGTTGATGACGAAGAAAGTGTTTCTATCTACTATAAATATTGTCTTTTTTTTCTGCTAGAGATATTTTATGTATAATCGTCTTTTGGATGTCCAAAAACAATTTTTCCATGTTTAAACCTAAGCTTTTTTTCTTAATAAAAGTCTCTTGGGGGTGTATGTTTGATAAGGTTGTTTTCATTGAAAGTCAGTTTATCAAAAAAAATCAGCAGCCGAAGTGTGTTTGCTCAGAGCTGGCTTATGCAGCGTCGACGATCTGAATGAAAGCCATTCAAAGCTTGTATTTTGGCATGTTGCTTCGGAAACAGTTGTTTTGGTATATTATTTATAAAAAGGAAACGTACCCTTTACTCTTGCAGAAATCCGAGGCTTCGAAATAACTTTTGTACGCTTCAGGGCTAACCATGTAACAGTTATAACTATCGTACACTTTCTGAAAACCTTTACTACAAAATCCACTTTCCAAATCTGCCTCTTCATAATCATTTTGTCTGTTTTGTGATTGCGAATTTTGATTACGCTGTTTATTATAAAAGTTTCTTTTCTTTGCGCGCGACTCTTTTTGCGGCCTGTTCGAAACTTGCGATTTCGGTTTTTCCACTTTATCCTGTTCGTTCTTTCGTAATTTCAGTTTTCCGCGCCTCGATTTTCTTGTTGTCTCATGTTTTTTGGTTTCCGTCTTCTTTTGATTTTCTGGATTGTTTTGTGGTTTTTTCTCGGTATCATTTAGCACTTCATTTAGTGTTTTGCTTTTGTTGTCAGCCTCGTTTAATTTGATTGCTTCAAAACTGTTAGAGGTTTTTGACAATGCAGTCTTCAATAGCTTAATAATATTCGACAGGAGATAAATTTCTTGATCGATATCTTCGATTCTGGGCTCTTTGTTGGGGTGTTTCAAAACAGCTTCACTTTTTGATAAGGAAGAATTCTTTTCAATTTTTGCAGCACAAATATTTTGGGTAAAGTTGAACAAAAAGAACAATAGAGATAAAAAATATAGTTTCGTGCAATTTATCATTCTTATAGGAAAAAAATCAACCCATAATTTCAGTCGTATAATTTTACTACTCAGTAGAGAAAATGGATTTAAATTGCATGCAACGTTTGGTGTCATATTATAACCTTTCATAACTCAAAAAGGAAGGAACCGGGTTACATTTTTCTTTCAAAATGTTTCCAAAGCATCACCAATACATCACATGGTAAATGTAGAAAGTTTGCATAATTCGTTGCGAACACCCAATCAAATGTGAATCCTTAAGAGGTCATTTTCAGCACCAAATATTCAGTAGTTTGAAACGAGGAAAAAATAGTTGAATTTTTTTCCGCGTTTAGATGTTGATAATTTTACACGTTAAGTTTTGTAGGAGAAACTAGGTTCAAAATTTTTTTCCAAGCGGGCTTCGAGTTGTTTTAGTTTTCTTCGAGCGATTTCTGAGTAATCTGACACTACTGACAGCTGGAAACAGTACATAAAAGTTTTCACTTCTGCTGCAAAATTTAATTTCTATCTGAACATTGGGAACCTGAGGAAATATTCATTGACAAATTGATCATTTTTCAAAGAAAGCAAACTAATTTCAAACGTAAAGTTTGTAGTGCTGGTTACAGAATCTTCATTACTTGCTAGCTACTAAATTCACAACATACAAAATTGCAAATTATAGCAATTTTCTAGTCAATATAAATCAGATTGAGTATAAAATATTTATCTTAAAAAACAGGACATTAAAAATCGTTCCTATGGTTGAGCAAAAATCTGAAACTGTCACATCAAGAATATTACGTGGAACAAATGATAAGGAAGTTTAATAAACCTTTCTACTTTCAAGAGCTGGAAAGCGTAAAGCCAATACTTTTTCAAAGATTATGAAGTGTCGAAACAATTTATAAAATTGTGATAGAAATAAAGACATTAAGGTGGATAATGTTATTATTTTTAGCTTAAGCGAACATTTGGTCACTAGACAGACTTCGCGTTGAATTTAGCGTAGATCTTACATATTTTGCGTTGATTTAAGCGCAGATTTTACATATTTTGCGATGAATTTAGCGTTGAACTTATATAATTTCGCTTTTTGCGTTGGGTGAGGTATATGGGGGGGTACGTTGGGTTACGTGTGGGGGTTAGTGTGGTGAGGGGGTACGTGGAGGGGCAATTTTTACGACTTTTTTCAAGGAATCAGAAACCGACTGCGTGCAGGAAAAACTGGAAAGAGTTGAAAAGACAGAAAGTTATAGCAAAAATTGAAAAAAAAGCGAATAAGATCTAAGCTGAATTCAACGCAAAATTATGTAAGATCTACGCTTAGAAACGCCAAACTTATGCGAAACGTGATGTTACAGTCCGATTTGTAAAGAGTGCAGTTCCAAAGAAAAGTAAGGTTCTGTGGCACAGTGGTAGAAGAGGCGACAGGTAAACAGGAGGTCAGTGGTTCGAGTCCCATACCCAGAGTGTTCTGCTTAGTGTTTTTTGTAAATTCAGCGTTAAATTCAACGCAAAATTACATCAACCCTAAATTTCACGGTAAATATGTGAGATCTACGCTAAATTCAACACAAAAGATGTAAAATCTATGCTAAATTCAAGCAAAATATGTAAGATCTAGGTTGCTGATCTTACATAACTTTTGGAAAATTCTTTGGCCCGGGAATAGAAAATAATTGAAACTGGTATCCTGGGCACATTCAAAATTCTATAAAAAACCAACAGTTGAACAGATTCTTTTTACATTTTCCACACGGGCTCGTGCTTTTATATAAACAGATAAAATGTTTGTTATAGTTCAAACTTTGCAACAAAACGGGAGTAAAAAATGTATCAGGGTTCACTTCCCTCGCCAGTTACTTCAATGCTCAGGACGAGGTTCTCGACCCAAGTCAACTCTGATAAGACAATCTAGAACAAGATCGGTTGTGATCAGTCAGACTTGAGTCGCGCACTGGGGTTACCCTGATTGGCACTTTTGAAGTAGCAGTAATCGTTGATATAGTATATTATTTTCAGGAAAATAGACGTCATTTTATGTAAATGGTTTTTGTGTTCTTCAGTAAAAAAAAATTAATTCAAACAATGAAGAAATTCAACTTAACACAGATTACAAAAGCTTAGTCTTAAGCGTCGTCTCAAGAGTGATCTTCACAGGAAAAAGTTATTGGGGTTGACTGGCCGTTTTGGTTGACTGGCCGTTTTTGGTTGAACCTTTAGGCTCTGCGCAGACTTTCCAGAAACCGGATAGGTTTCTGATCAGCCCGTATAAAGGCAAGAAATCTCTTCAGGCTATCTAGACCACAGAACAGAACTACCCAGACCCTGGATTACGCTATGATCGGACTATCTAAACACTGGGCGCGTAGTGATCAGACTTTCCAGACCTTAGACAGTGCCCTGATGAGACCAGTCAGACTCTGTATGGGGTTCCTATCAGACTGCGCATACTGTAGGTGTTGCAGCCAGACTCTGCGGAGTGATAGCAGTTTATCCCCAGTGCGCGATCCAATTCCGTCTGATCAGGTATAGCTCGGGTTGAGCACCTCAATCTAACTGGTGGAATCAATAATGAAAAGCACAAATCAGATAAAAAACCTCCGAAACATCTAAAACATGACCTAGAGCCAAATAGACCTAATAAAGTCGAAATTCAACGCATGTTCAGCAGAAAAATAAACGTAATTAAACTGCTCGACAACTTTAAGTTTACATTAATAAACTTCTTTGTCACCAGCTTTATTTTAAGTCTTTTGATTTTAATGTTAGTCAACAGACTTCACAAAACTGTAAAGCTTTTTTTTAATTTTTGCTCGTCCATAAATGCGCAGTAGTTTGAGAACTTGATTTCCTGCAAATTGTTCATGTTGGAAAATTTTAGATTTGTTAGCAGCTGAACAACGCCAGATCCTGACGATGGGAATCAAAATGTAATAACTTGGTTGCATTTTTCAAAACAATAATTATTTCAAAAACAACGCAAATGTTCAATTAAAATAAACGACTGCAAAAAATTTGAACTCATTTTTCAAAAAACTTTAAATTTTAAAGCTAATAAGTGGTCTTGTTAGTGTTTGATCACACAAGATCAACCAATCAATTATATCGCATTTATAACTGATCAAAATCATAACGAATAGCATAATTTGCTCTAAATCACTTTCAGATTTCATAAGAAGACAGCGTCCAGTCAAAGGTTTCTTTCCCTCTATGGAAGAACCAGAAGAGATCAGCGAAGAACTCAGCGTTTCAGCCAACGAACGTGTAACAATAGCAAAAGAAGGCTTTGTTATCGGAATACCTAGCAGAAGTGAATCGATAGACAGAAAAAAGATCAAGAGCCGTGAACGACAGTTTGCATAAGCTAGCAAACAAAACGGATAGGACTTTTGAGGAGTCAGTAAAGAGATATATTGTTCTAAATATCACCAAAAAAACGATGACGTTCATTTAAACGGTTTAGCCGTTGGTGGTATTTGCTCAATACTAAAGAACAAATCTTCAAACATACAAGTGCAAGGACGCTGTTTTAGTGTTGTTGCTTTTGAAATTAGAGCCGAATTTTCCATTATTGAACCCAAAGGTAATCTTACAAAATTTTTGATCATTTTTTGCCTTCTGCCCGAAACCGCCGGTACGAGTATTGGTTGCATAGATTTTTGCTCTTTTCCACGACTTCTTTATCAAACGGAACAAATATAGGCTTCACAGGCTTCACAATAAAAAAACAAACACTGCCGGCTTCACAATAAAAAACAGAAACTGCCGGTACCAGTATTGGTTCCAAAGGTTTCAACAGCAATTTCCATTTCAACCCCAATAATAAATTGAGACCACAATAAACATTTTGCTCCGAACAAAAACAGAAATATGTAAAAATTAGAAAAGATGCGCAATAATCAGCATGAAGAGTCTAATAGCATCACCTGTGCCACTTGCAACAAGCCATTCTCTAAAACTCCAGTTATTTATCAATGCGTCTGTTGCGTCAAAATTATGCACATTAACCCCCGGTGCACAAATTTTAGCAATGATGTTAACACACTATAGCAAGTCAACCAAACTCTTTTTTTTTGATCTGTACCGATTGCGTACAACAAAACAAGCGTGACGTTGTTCTCGACATAATTGAAAACCCCCACTAGATCGAAGTTGAAATCAAAAAAGAAATTGAAAACACTATTAAAAAAGTTGAGGGGAAAACTATTAAACACTATTAAATTTTTTTTGTGGGAAAAACCAAATGAACCAGAAAATTGACAAACCTCCGCAAAACAAAACCACTGCTGCTAAACCAATTGTTAAACAGGAATAATTTTTTTTATTATTACGTGGAATAAATAAAAGTGTTGGTAAGGTCGCTCGTGCAAGAACTTAGAATGACAATGCACAAACGCAAATGCACAAAAGAAATTCTGAAGTTCCTAAATCTCAACTGCAAAGAATCTGACTGCAGACGAAAAAGTCCCTATATGCAGAATAAAAGCTGAATAATCGTGGCCAAAGTGCCGAGCTAGTACGATAAACAACTAACGCTATTACCATCTAAGCTGAAAAACGACACAACCCCTACATACACAATTAAAAATTTTTCTCCCGCACGAAGCTGAATTATTGAGCAAATGCTCGAGAAGACGAAAAAAATAGAACAAGGGGCTTCCTGAAATCTAAATTTTCAAACTACTTTAAAAAGATGATGATGGCTGGATGGAAATTGACCATGAAATGGGTTGACAATCAAACCAAAACCAAACTAACCAGTTGAAAATCCTAACTATCAGTGATCAGTGCTTAATTGACCTACCAAGACGATCTTCATCTTCAATTGCAAAGTGAACCTTCGATTTAGAATTTTTATGTCTAACAGAACTCAGTTTAACGTCTAGCACACCCAGTTCGACACCTTCTTTCTTATCAATTTAACATATTTCGAAATGGCCACATGAAATAGAATGAATGCACAGACATGGCGGAGTAACAAAAGCGGTCAAAAAACACCTCAAGATTAACATGTTGAACAAACTGTAAAACGTAGATGATTTTATAGTTGTACAAACAACCTCTAAAAAAAACTTAGCTTGAGCAAACGACCCTCCGAAATGGAGCCCCGACAAATCGGACGAAGAAAAATATCTAAATTTTTGCGAGTTGATCAAAAGTAGATTAAAAAGAACCTTACCACTATTATCACAGGAGACTTCAATTTTTAGTGCTCAAACAGGAATATTGGAAAGTGCTGATATCATCTGGCGAGATTGAAACAATTGGTTAAGTTTCTTGATAGAAGAAACTTTTGTGCAAACCCGAAATATCTCAAATATGTTGGGCAACAGCAAACAACTCGATATTTTCTTGACATATGAACCTCAGTCCTCAATTATGGATCAACTCAATCATTGCAACAAAATTAGGTCCTTTATACTACATAAATAACAAAAAAATTTTCTGACACTCTTGCCTATTCAACAATCATCAGTTTAAATAATACCTCGGAAACCCATAAACAGAATATTACTTAAGCATACAATAAAAATGGTTTAATTAAATTCAATCAATCGGTGGTCAAAAACTCCTTCAAACCTCTCTGCTACTTTAATATCAAGTTTCTTATACAACAATGGCACGACTGGTTTAACAAACTTTTCACCAAAAAATTATTAAAAATTGCATTCCATTGTGCGGAACTCCGACCCTGGGGTATCAAATTCCACTTCTCAGCTTGTTAAAATCTTGAAAAATTGTCCGGTCAAATCCAAACAAATCCAAGGCTCCATCAAGAGCCGCACTAGCTGCCTTTGCGCTCGAACATCAGGAAAATTTTGAATTGAATATTTCTGTCTCTCGACAGTTTAGCAAAATTCAAAAATTTCTCAATTAATATCAAAAATCTCCACCAATTCCAAACCAAGACACATCTACCGACGCCGAAAAAACTAAATTTCAAAATCAATTCTATCAAAGTGTATTTAATCCAAAGTCATAACAAGTTCTCGTCCAGTCAACATTTGACAGAACAAAATCTACCCAAGTAGCAATTTACCGAATTCAATATCATTAAATTATTGGAAAAGTTAGATGTCAATAAAGCAAAAGGACCAGATGGCATAGAACTCTTGTTTCTTAAACACCTAGCGCGGCCATTATGTAAATGTCTACAATTTCTATTTATTACCTGTAATTGAAAAGCTTGCAGAAAAGTGGATAGGAAGAAATGCCCATAGACCAATCAAAGACTAATTTGAAGATCGGAAACAATGTTTCAAAACAAAGAATGTTAAGTGACTAATCCGAAGTTTAATCAGTGTTGTACCTCAAGGATCCATCTTAGCTCCGCTATCTTTCCTTTTTCATCTCGATGATCTACCAAAAAACCTTAACCACAGTCTAACTTTTGGTTAAGCAGATGAACACATATTCCTTTGAACAAACTCAACCCAAGAACAAGTAGATTTTTATGCTCTCCCCAAATTGTTTGCTGAAAAGGATATGAGATGGCATGATAACAAGCCTCAAATGATCCGCTCTTAAAAAGGACGCACAACTTTGCGTAAATGGTATACGAATCACAAATACACAAAAACAATCTCATAGAGAGTTCTGGAAATTATTGTTTGCGAAAACTTCAAATGGCATGAAAGTGCCATGCGAAGGAAGTCAAAATCCCAGAAGTCCTTTTCGTTCTTGAAAAGGAACATCCAATACAAGAAAACAGTAAAATCGAAATTAAATGCATACGTAGGATACATTGTCCCTGCAGGATGTCAAGTTTGGTATGCAAGCAAAACAAGATCTACTTGCAATAGAAAACTCAATAAATGCTCGACTATGAGGATAGTTGGTTCAAAACAAAAATATAAAAAACGCCTAATTAACTAAAAATACTGCCACCCTCATAATAAACTGAGTTCTAATCCGTTTTATTTTCTTGTGACTTAAATGACGGTAGATAGGATATTAACATCATAAAAGACAATATAAAAGCATTTTTTGCTTCACGGAGTTTGTGAACGGATCCTTTCGCTTTCAAATAAAAAGTTTGCATTTGGTGAGTTTCGTATCGTTTTGGCTATCCAGCTCAATTTGTATGTCTCTATAAAACCTAATAAGTTTTCAATGATGCCAACAAATAGAACATCATTCTCATTAAGATTTAGAATATGAGATTTTTTTTATTTAAAAGACAAAGTTTTGCACTTCGATGCATGAAAACAGAAAATTCGAGGAAGACCAGTGACGTAGGGCAGTTACACCGTCTTGAATCAGCTCTGGTCGTTTGTTCGTAAATTTTCAGATCGTCAGCGTGTAAAAAAGATGAATCATAGATAAATTTTAAATAAAATTAGGAAAATTTTAGCCCAAGATCACCTCCCGGAGGCACATCAGATAACATTCAAAGGGGATGAGAATAGGACCAAAATTTTTACCTAACCCTTTATACAATGCTGGCGATCTGAAAAGTAAGAATTAGACAGTTTAAGAAAACCAGAGAAAAACCAAAATTTCTAATTTTGTTAAGCACAATATGATGGCAGACAAAGTCGACGGTTTTTCCAATATCAGAATAAATTGATACAAACTCAAAGTTCTTGTCTTGAAATTCATACGAGTGGTCTAAGCAGTCTATCAATAGAATAAAAGAGCGTCTTGCTCTCAGGAATCCATGTTGCGTTTTCTTACTAAAGGCTTCACCTTAGATTAGATAAATTGAAATAGCAGCTGTTCAAAAACTAGTGTGAGCTTGCTGAGGATCCTGATAGGACAATAGTTCTCTATATGGTTGAGGGGCCCTGTTTAGTGAAGCAGTGTAAAATAAGATAGCTTCCATTTAGAGGATCACGATTGTTTTCCTATCAATTAGCAAATAATTTGATGAATAGCCGGTGATAGAATGCCTGCGCATTTTTGAAAGCACGTTGGACCTGATCATGCTCATTGAGCTGCAGTCAGTACAACGCATTTTTAATGTTCCCATCTCAGTCAACAATAAATTTACGTCCTCAATACCGTAATCAAGCGAATTGGATTTTTTTAAGAGCAAAACATGGGAAATAAATACTGAACGCCTTTGAAATCACAGAGTCAGAGAAAATTTAGTACAAAGGGAGTGTATAAATAAAGCAAAGCAATGAAGATCAAAATTCAAACGCTCAAGGACAAAAATTCTGCTCTTCAAACTCTATCGAATCAACTAGAGTATTTTTGAGCTTTTTTTTGTAGATGTTGTGTTTCCTAAACAAACATTAACAGTATAATGACAAATCTGGAAACATATTGCTTTTTGGTTTCTAACTCGATGTCCAAAAAGCATTTGACGCAGTAGCCCCCTATTGGGTATTCGAAAAACTTGAAGAAATGGGGAGAGGAGAAAAGCTCTTAGACCAATCGCGGTTTAATTTGAAGATCGGAAACAATATTTCAAAACAAAGAATGTTAAGTGACATTTCAGAAGTTTATCCAGTGTTTTACTTTACGGGTATATCTTTGGTTCGACACCGTTCCTTCTTTATAACGACGTTCTAACAAACAACATTAATCAAAGTCTAATTTTTGTTAGGTAGATGAACACAAATTTCATTGAACAAACTCAACTCAAGAACAAGTAGATTTAAATGCTCTCCACAAATTGTCTGTTGAAAATGATATGAGATGGCATGATAAGAAGTTTCAAATAATCCGCTTTTAAAAAGCCTTTGACGCAGCACCCCCTATCTATTGGGTATTCGAAAAACTTGCAAAAATGGGGATAGGAAGAAAAGCTCTTAGACCAATCGCGGTTTAATTTGAAGATCGGAAACATTGTTTCAAAACAAAGAATATTAAGTGACATTTCAGAAGTTTAACCAATGTTGTACTTCACGGGTCCATCTTAGGTCCGCTATCTTCCTTTGTTTATGACGACGATCTACCAAACAATATTAATCAAAGTCTAACTTTTGGTTAAGCAGATGAACACAAATTCCTTTGAACAAACTCAACCCGAGAACAAGTAGATTTAAATGCTCTCCACAAATTGTGTATTGAAAATGATATAAGATGGCATGATAAGAAGTCTTAGATAATCTGCTTTTAAAAAGGACGCACAACTTTGCCTAAATTATATACGAATCACAAATACAACCTCACAGAGAGATTTAGAAATTATTGGTAATGCTACAATCTAAAATCTAATTCAGCGATAAATTTACGTCCTCAATACAATAATCAGGCGAACTGGATTTTTTAAGGCAAAAACAGATGAATTAAATATTGAACGCGTTCGAAATCAGGCAGTCAGAGGAAAAGTTCGTCGCTGCTTAAAAACAAAACCAATGGTACAAAAGATTTAAAACTGAGTGTATATATAAAATAAAGCGATGAAGATCAAAGTTCAAATGCGCAAAGTCAAAAACTTTGCTCTTCAATCTCTATCGAATGAGCTAGAGAATTATTGAGCTCTATTTATTGCAGATGCTCAATTGAGTTCATCAAACTCCATCTTTCAAAAAATATATTATATTTATTAATAATATTCGCATCTATAGAATACAAAAGATGCATGGTAAGAGAATAGAAGTAATTGGGTGTGTTACTTCTTTTAGCCCTCTTGTTTTTAATGGATTTCTCAAAGCTTGATGTCAGCAGAGCGTACCATTGCTTTGGAATATCCACAACTGAACTATCATTGAAAGACAAATAATCGATTAAATTAGAGAAGCAATTATTAAAAACTGTCCGACTGAATGATCAACGAGATAACTTCGAATCTAAGTAGATTTCAGTATTATCAGAAAGTCATGTCGGAAAATGGATTGGGATCAACAATTAAGGGTAATTGATTTCTATTAGACAGTGCTTTAAACAAAACATTTCGCTTTTTATGGGTTGGCTTGTCAACAAATTTTTCAGACCTAAATCTTCAATTTCAGAAACATAATTAGCTGAGAGTTATTCGAAGTAAGGGGCACCCAATTAATGCCGAAAAGTGTAAATCAGTAGAGACAAAAAAAATTGTATGCTTCCGGTGACGAGCGATTACTGACGGATAAGGAGCAAAGGATACAAATCTTGTATAAACTCCAAGAGGCCACAAGCGGCCTAAAAAAGATACTTTGAAATCAGAACATCAATTAGCTTCGTTTCTAAATCATTCGATCGAGCAATGGGAACACCTCTGATTGCATGTACCCCGATCAGAACGGGCAACCATAGTGAAATTAGACCACAGCTAGATTTTGAAATCTGATATGCATTCGGAGAGCCTTGTTTCCGTCAGAAAAAAAGGAAAATGCCTCAATCGCTACATTTTTTGAAGCTCCTGAGGTTCCATAAAGTGCAAACTGAAGATTAAAAATTCCTCACTCAGACTGGTTTCTCAAAAATTGGTAGGCATTGACTTCTCGCGAAACAATTCTGTAGAAATAACGGATTTGAGTTCGTTATAAGAAAAGGGCGGCAGATCAGTTATTTCCCAGTCAACTAACCTCTAAAAAATTTCCACAATTTGTTTCCATTAATAGTACTGCGACTCAGTAACGCCATTAATGAATTGATGAATTGTAACTCAGGACTTTTTTGTTTAAAAGATTGGCTTTGGGCAATATCGCTGTAGGAGGCTCGGCCTTTTTAGCATCCTTTTTAACCTTATCGTATGAAATACTAAGATTAGATTTTCTTGAAATTTTAGGACGCTTTTCAGAAAATGAAGTGCATTTATCGCTGAATGGAGAAAATGAATTTTTAACAAAGTTTTGGTTTTCCGAATATGAAAGTACTTGCTTTTCCGTTCAACACAATAATCGCAGAGCCAAACAAAGTTTTGTTTCGATCGCAGCCATTTAACATCGTATTGGGAGAGTTTGAACACATGCTTGATGAAATCAAAGTTGGGGCGATTCACAACCAATGGAAGGACAATAGTCCTCTTTTACACCTTTCTTGCAACGGCCACATTTCACTGACGTCCTAGAGTTAACTCTTTGTGTTTTTTATTAACGTGGCTATATTGAGATTTGAAAAGTTTCGAAGCAGATTGAAATCAGATTAACGAATTTAACAATCTAATAAAGGGCCAGTGGAGCTCAATATGGATTATCGTGATTCGGTTTGATAATGAGAATGAGAAACCAGAACTTTCAAGAAAATTTTACACAATGGTAGCAAAGGAATGCAAACACAATATAATGATGGAGAAAACTAATTTAAAGTTGTCTTTTGTTGTTTCTGCTTCATTAAATTAGACGATGCTGACAGCAATCTTTTGTAATATGGAGTTTTTCGCTTTTTTGTTTATCCTGAAGAATAGTTAAAAAACACTGGTTTCCAGTTCTCATCAAGCTGAAGCAACGCGCGGGAGCTTTCAAAAGAATATATGCGGTTTGATAAGGATTGATGAACACTCCGTACAAATTTCTGCAGTTCGTATTTTTTCGTATTACTGCCTCTTGCGGATCCAAAAAATCATGCACTTTAGCTCCTAAAAAATTTTGTGGACCAGTTTTAACTCATCTTTGTATTCATGGACAGAGGAGAAATTGTCAATTAAAATTTCAATTTGATTTTAAGAAAAATGAACGTTTTCGAACTTTGCGTTCATCTTCAGGTTTAACAACAGAATGAAATTATCTACAAAGTATCTAAACTTGTCTTTGTCTCTACTGAATTCCAAGAAATGATTTAAAATAGAAACGAATTTTTAAAATTCTTTACAGTTAAAATTATTTTTACAAACGTTTGTATACATTTATTACACCCAAAGTTTTTTAATCTTTATTCTGGTGTTTTTGAATTTCCCGGGTAAATTGTTTCCTATTCCTGAAAATGAGTTTTTGCTTTCATTTCTATCTGCTGTTATCCTTTACTTGTTGGGGTTTACAAAATTTCGAACTAACATGTACCAGAATAATTTCTGACAAGTCAAAATTTTTTGCATTTGACTTAATACTTCAATGTCAGTTCGCACGCCGGTACTCGTCGCAGGTATATAGTTGCTGTTTAAGCTTTTGATGTAGATCGCTTCTATTGTCATCAGTTTTTCAACTACGCGACATGCATCTAGAATCTCCCGTTCAAAATTAAGCGCTGTACCACAACATTCAACGAGGTGTTGTCCCACAGGGGAATCTTTCTTTTGATGCTCCGAAATTCTACGAAATTCTAGTACTAAGTTTTTGGCTGTTTTGGCCAACAGAGATGGCCAATTGATCCATAAATTTAAAAAATTAAAAAATGGTGCTAAATCAGACCTTAGCAAATCAAATGCTTCAAGCATTAGTCAGGCAAACTCCAGATGCTTCAAGCGAGCTCCAGATGTTCCAGGTCCGATGTGATTTCACAAAAAATGTGCCGTCACAATTTCAGCGCAAGTACATATTAAATGCAATTTCAGGGAGAACTTCTATTCATTTCTAATGCTCAGCAATAACAGATGCAACAAAAGCATGAATACAAATAAGTCTGGTTGAATGTTAACTGAAATCACGCCTGCTTACGGGAACCACAATTGCAATTACATTGCTATCTCTAGGACAAAAATTAAGTGAGAATCATTGATTTTCACAAGGTCCTTATTGGATAAAGGGCAATGCATCTTTTATTTGATGCGGTTTCCAAAACAAAGAATTGAATTTACTTAATTAAAGCACATTAGTTGATAAAAACACATTATTTACTAAAAGAAATAAGTCAACAATAATTAATTAAATAATACAAACGTTTTCGCTATAACTAGCATCATCAGGATAGGAAGTTTTAGCAACTTAAAATTGGAGTGTTTACAACTATTATGGTATAAAATTGTCATGTGAGTTTGTCACGATTTCATATATACAAAATTTGAAATTTAAATTTAGCTAAATCTTTCTCTCAATTTTTTATTCCACTTTTACAAGTTGGTTTGCTAATTTTCATTCCTTTTACTATTTTATTCCATTTCGTTGAATGACACTCTTTCTTAAAAAATTGCAATTAACTCGAATTCGATTTCATCAACATATAAAATTCGAAAAAAGCCACATGTGTAGACTAATATTTGAGTGTTAGCTCTCTGCTCTTGTATTCATCCCGCGTGTTAATTGCCGACTTTCGCTGCGCAATGTAAAGGGCTTCCAGTGTCATTAGTTTTTGCGAGTCGTTGCACTGATCAATGACACTTCACCCAAAAACTTGCGAAGAGCCATAACATTCACTCACATGTTGTCCAATTGTGGAGTCTGTTTTTGATGCCACGAAATTCTTGTGGCAATATGTCTGCTCGACCTATGTAGAATTTGCGGTTTGTGAAGATGACATTTATTTCTTTTGCAGTATTTAGTTTTTCCTGAAGCCTTAGGATAAAGTTACCTCTGTATTGCAGAGATAACGATGGTATTTCCTTGTTATTCCTTAATTATTCATTCGAGGTGTTATGTGCGACAGGCTTGTTCAGTTTCTTCGGTTGTGTTAAAATTTTTCTGAACGCTTCATTTAGTAGTTTTGAAGATCAACTCTCTTGGTGTTGGTACTTCGCCAAACTTTTTCATTCACTTTTAAAGTTTCGTCAAAGTTTTTCCAATTATTCGTGCAGCGCACTAGCCTTTCAATAATGTTCTTTTTGTGCTGAAGCGTTGCATAACTTTGGAATTTCAGGATAGAACCAGTGTCTGTTGGTTTTTTGGTACCATTTACAAGTTATCTTTTTTTGTTCATTAATGTGCACTGTCATATCCAAAAACGCTAGTTTGCGCTTATCATTTAAAATTTCAAGAGTGAAATGTAACTTTGGATGCAATCGTTGACCTCTAGAAGAAATTTATTGGGGTCGTCTTTTACAGTACAATTAATGTCATCTACATATCTTTCAAAAATATCCGTTTTCTGCGATACTGACCTTGTGGCATATTTTTTGCAGTTCAGACAAATCCAAACGACATCCCCAAATTTTTGGTATTGCTCTTTGTCTATATTTTGCAATTTGGTATGATACCATTCCTTGCATCTTTTGCACTCGACAGCTTTGCTGTTCCGAGCAATTTTTTGGTGGCAATCTGGACATTTTTCTTTGGGATCTTTAATTCTCACTCTCGGTGTTTAACTTTCGTCGCTCAATTTTTCTTCAAATGACTTCGGCCAAATGTTAGCTAAGACAACTGCAAGGAATACCCCCATTAACAGGTACTCTTTCTGGCAGCACCAGTTATCGTTAATTTTGAACTGAAAATTGGTGACTGCCCGATTCAGTAGAGGAAAGTAAAACAAAAGACCCACAGCATTAGAATACAAACAAATAATGACGAAATTAGATGAGTCAAACTAAAAGCCTCCCTTCTTCATCCACAGCTCCCAACGCGGCATCTAAAATTTTGCGCCGCCTAAGCGTCCCTAACCCACGTATGCAGAGGATAGAACTCCTGAGGAGAGCAAAGCTGATTTCTGTCCCTAGATACGAAATGAAATCAGCGTAGCTGTCCTCTTTTAGCTCCTAGAGCTTTGATGCCAGTTGTTTCAGCGCTTTTGAAGCTCATGGACCAGCTCCAACATTGCCTGCGAAAACAAGCGGAAAAAATGTTGCGTTCTCAACCTCACATATTCTTTGTTCGTATTTGTCCTTTTAAATAGGCTTCGCTACTGCTACTGCTTTTAGAGCAACTTTTTGCCATCGGGTTGAAAATTTTCACATCAAAATAGGTTTTCTTGAACCTTGATTCCAAAATTCCGTTGGCCTCGATATCTTATCTTGCATCATCATAAGTTGTCATTGATTTAAGAGCAAAAGTTTCCCCTTGCAACGGCGGAAGATGAGGCTCGATCTCAACATCATGACAGATATCACTTGGCAAGCTCGCAAAGGAAGCGCGGCGTTCATTATGTCTCATGTGCTTGTATCCTCCTTTCGGACAGTGGAGGCATGTGCACAGTGAAGTTTTCATTGCTTGCTCATAGTGATGGCATCTTCACTGAATCCCAGCCATAGCGAAGGGCAATACCATCACGGAACTCGCGTTTCTTTAAGTCGAAGTGATATCGCTTCAATGGCATAGACTTCAACCAGCTTGATGTATCCGTTTCACTAGCTAAGTCAAGTGAGCGAATCTCGTTCCTGTTCAATTCGTTTTTAATTCTCGTCTGCTTTGATTTGATAGCAAGCTCTTTCTCCTTTTTGTTTCATGTATGGTTTGTTGTTGCTTTAGTTCGGCTTCGGGCAGAGATAGGGATAAGGGACTTGACAGATGAACTAATTGTTCATATTCCTTAAGGCCGTCCCCTGGTTTAAGAATGTTCAGGTCACCCTCCCTTATCAGCAACGAAAAAACTTCCCTTTATTTTGGTTTGAAGGCGGGATTCTATAATAGATTAGGTAACAGCTCATCGTCGATTGATTTCTCACATTCTGCAGAATATCAGGTGCTTCATGAGAATGTCAGGCGCGTGTTCACTTGAGAATAAAGATCGTAGAGCTATTTCAATGGCCTCAGAAACTGGTACATTTGTATACAAAACTTTGACATCCGAGGAAATTATTTGCTCGTTTTCCTCAATAAAAACTGGTAGTATGCTTCTAGTTTGCAACGAAATTCTTGAGCTCAGTATTTTTTCCGTCAGTTACTTAAAAATGTTTGGTTTTTTGGCAGTTTGAGTTAAATTATTCGCGTCTTTCCCATAATCCCCCCCCCCCCCCCCCAGCTTAGTGGTCAGATAGATAACCTATAGCCCCTCCCCCAATCATGGTAATTATACAAAAATGGGGGAGGGGCAATAATTTCATTGGGGCGCTACTATGGGAAAGACCACATTATTCAACAACATCGGTAGAAAGCACCCTACATTTTGTGACCGCGGCATTTGTAGCGAAGTCAATTTCTGACAGCGTTATATGAAGGAAAAAGTATTTCTAAGATCAAAACAATTTTACCTCCTGGATTTCAGTTACTGATTTGAGTCCATAAATTGCTAATACCATACTAGGTCCACTACTGTAAGTAGTCATCTCGGTATCTCCACAAAACAGAAAATTTTAGCAGAGAATTGCTAAACGATTCTGATCTATTCTTTTTAAACGTTTTATTTGTTCCTCTATGAACCCTAAATTGGAGAGTTCTTTTCGTTATATAGAAACTAGATTTTGTATGAAAAAGATATCAGCTTGAGTTATAGCAAATTTTTTGCTGCGTGTAAATTTTGACACTGAAATAAAAAACTTTGTCTACTCCCTTCTGAACGCTAAAAGATACTGAAGAGTGAAGAACCTTTTTTTTTGTTTTTTTTTCAAGCTACGGTATATTACCACTGGGATTTCTAGTTATCAGTGTATGGATGCTATCTCTATCCAACAACTGGTGTCACCGATACGATCTCCCGAGACAGTTTTGTTTTTATTTTGATAACTTAATCGCACGAACGTCAATTTATCTGAATTTGGGTATTCAGATAAATTGGGCTGTAATGCATCTTGTCATCGGGTGAGACCAAACCATTTACATCACATAATCTTTAATTCTATTTCAGGTATAATTTTCCCCCGAACTTTTTAAAAAAACGATGCTTTAAATTTGTTTATTATTCAAATAAAAGCAATACAAGATCTTCATGTTTTCAAAAAATGTCTTTGAAAAATGTAACAAAGAGGAACTAATTCCAAAAACATTTTGGCACATTACGAATTGCAGAAGCAGGCAGTTACTTTCCGGAAAGAGACAATAAATCGTCTGGACAAAGATATTTAATACTTCAAAGACATCCAAAGTCATTGATATTTTGCTAGAAAAGCAGGATAATACGCGTTTACTGAAAAATATTGAAACGCCAGATAAAAAATTTTATCCGATATTGACACCGCGCTTTTCAAAGCAATTTTAATATCAGAAAACAAATACCGAAAAATCAATCAACGAAACATCTCGCAGCAAACGGCAATACATTCATATTCTTCAGCAACAATTAAAGATATTGGAAATTTTGTTGAAACATATTCTCCTGGGGCTAAGAGGGAAACTTTAGAACTACAAGCTGGACAATTGATAAAAGTTTATTTGGGCAAGATGCTTCAATGCAAATGAACGATACAGTTGATAATTGCATGAAAAAGTTGAAACCACACCGTGTATCTGTCTGCAAATTTTCACCTGTCATGGACGGTTGTTATTGTCGAAATAGTAATAATGAGGCAATTACAAAGTTTAATGAGCAACCGGAAATGATATGTCTGGAACTGGAGGGTCTGTATCCGTGGTCAAAAGTTGAATGTCTTGATAATACTCTTATAGATAATGATATTTCTTATGGCGGTTCACCCAAACAAAAATGGAATCAAGAACCTTGTGAATATTATCTAAATTATCGCAATATTACTTGAGTTGAATAATGTGAAAGATATGAGAATTTGTTTTTTAAAATTAGTAGTATTTCTCTTCCGACAATTTTGCACAAAAATCACTTCAAAGTCATTAGGAGCAGTTTAACTCAAGCAAAACATTCGTTATACAATATTGTGTACATTTTGACGGTCAGCTGGAGAGAAACAATTTTGCGCCCCAAAGCTGTTCGTTTTCTTTGCAATTTAGTTTTGAGAAAACCTACTTCTTTGTGGAGATGTTGAAAAAATCCTGGACCCTTTAATACATCGAAGTTGTCGACTTTTGATAAAGGGCTAGATCGATCCCAAAGGTGTTTTAAGTTTTTTCTCGTAAATGCGCGTAGTATACAAAATAAGCATGAAGACCTTTCGAATTTGCTTCAGCAACTAGATTCACAAACTAAAATTATAAAAACCGAAACAAGGATTTCCGAACAGCAGGACACTAATTTTAATATTAGTAATGAACATCTTTTCTTACAAAAAGTTCCATCAAAACAAACGGGAGTCCAGCGAGGCGGGGTGCTGGAGTTTGGATCCCCACAGACTTCAATGTTAAACGTAAGAAAGAATTTAAGATAGCTAATACAGGATTTTTTGAATCAATTTGGCTCAAAATTAAAGAATCTCTGCAAGATAAAGGCTTGGTGAACATTTTAAACAATCCGAGTAAAAATTTTTCCATTTTTTTCTTGAACGATTTGAGTGCTGAAATATCTAATGCATATTCCTTAACAGACAATCTTCTTCTATTTGATGACTACAACATGCACCTTTACAGATCTGTGATACTTCAATAAAACAAAACAATTGATAAACCATGGTTATCCAAGGATATCCAAGTAACTCAAGAAATTAATAGCAGAAAAACATCATTTGTACAATCAATTCAAATTTTTCTCAAAACTACGATGTTTTCGACGAGTTTAAAAAAATTCCGTAACCCAGTGAACAGAAAACTACGAGATGCACATCACAAATATTCTGTTGATTTTTTAAGCAAGGTGAAACATCGAAGCAGAAATGGAATCTCACCAATAAAAAGTTAGGAAAACACAAACAAGGTGTTAATGTGTCTGAAATCGAAACAGACCGACGGAGCAAAGTCCTTCGACAAAAAATCAATCTGCAATGCATTTAATAAATCATTTGCGGAAATGAGCAAATATTCTGGTGATTTTGTTCCTCTCAATATCCATAAGTTGGACCATTGTTCTAAAAAATTCAATTTTAGAGTATTGACTTCAAAAGAAATCTACAAAACCATTGACAGTTTAGAAAACAGTAAATCACCGGGTCCAGGACTTAGCCATGCGTGGGCTTTAAAGGTGGTGAAATACGCAGTTGGTACTCATCTGCAATTTATTTTTAATGAATTTATTCAAAACTGTGTCTTTCCAACTATTCTAAAACATGCATTTGTCACACCAATTCTCAAAAAAGGATCAACAAGACAAGTGTGCAACAATCGACCAATATCGGTCGCACCAAATTTTTCTAAGCTTTTTGAGAAGCTTCTCATTTTCCAAATGTTGGATCACATTAATAAAAACACTCTGTTGAATAAAGAGCAATTTGGATTCCAAAACAAAAAATCTTCAACAGATGCAGTTTTGTTTTTCACTCACAGTAATAGAAAACCATTAAAATGGGACAAACACTGCAGCAATTTTCTTAGACCTTGCAAAAGTATTCAATTCAATTTCGCACAAAAAAATTCTTAAGAAGGAGAGTGCTTCAACTTCTCTGCCTGCAGTTAATTTATTGAAATTTTTCTCGAAGAAAGATCACAATGCTTCAAAATAGGCACCGAGGTCTCAGAACACATTTCCGTTTATCATGGAGTACCGCAAGGCACAGTATTAGGACCCCCAAAATGCTTATATATTAGGACCCCTAAATATCTTTTATACGTTAACTATTTTTTAGGAAAAATCAAAGGTAACTTTAAGCTTGTTCAATTTGCAGGCGATACTATTGTTTTGTTTCTATATGAACCAGGAGAAACAATCGCAACAAAAATTGAAAATATTGTACTCACTTTGAATGCAGATAAAATAGAACTACTTTATTTTTCTACCAAGGACGAATTAACCAAAAGTTAATTTTAACGGAAATTTAATAAAATCTGCTGAGAGTTGTCGTTATCCAGGATTACACCTTGACTCAAAATTGACTTTTGAATCACATCTGAATGTAATGTTAAAAAAATGGCCGCCGCCATTCGCTCACTACATCTGGCAAGAAACCATATACCTTTGGAAGTAAGGTTGCAAGCTTTCAAATCTTTAGTCCTGTCTCATTTTTCATTCAGTGGAGTTTATTTACAAACATTGTCTGCAAAAAACATACAGCGTATAAATCGACAGATTAATTGGGGCTTTAAAAGTGTGTTATATGTGTCATAAATTCGATCATTGTCGTGATATCCTTCTCAAATCGCATTGCCCACCAGCTGAATTAATTATTTCAAAGTTTAGTATATTGAAACTCCACACAGATTTGAATCAGAGCATAGTATCAGAATCATTTAGAACTTGTGCAAACCGCCTACAGTTAAAACAGAACAAATGGACAAAACAGCAGATAATAAGAACGCAAAACTACACTAAGCAAAATTAAAGATCTTTGATTTTGAAGAGCATACAAAAATGGAATAAGTTACCCTTTAACGTAGGAGCGACGGAGAACAAAACTCTTTTCAAAAGAATTTTAAGAGTTTTTGCCACGTCAGCATGAAAATTTTCCAATAGATAGACAGTTAGTATCATTCGTCTTATTTTTATATATAGTGGAACGAACAGCTTAATGAGTAATATCAATTAATAACCAGAAGATTAATGTATAATTTCATGTATTAATGTATTATTTCAATAAATATTCCTGATTAGTCTGCTGAAGGCATGTAAACTTTATTCTTTTGGTTAGATTATTAATTTACATGTTTGGAAAAAAAAATTAAAAGGGTTCTTTAAAACAATAGATCCAAAACATCTACCGAGTTTTTTTCAGACAGACTTGATTGACTTTACCGAGACTTTACCGACATCTACCGAGTTTTTTCTCGACAGACTTGTTTGAAATTTAGCAAATTAAATATAGGTTGACTTGATACCGGGTACCAAAGACTAATCAAAGAATTGTTGTATTATTCGGAAAAGTAATAAACGATCCTTAGCCCGATAAAAACTAAGTTTGCATTCATTCCAATTGGATCAGTTTCACGTTTTCTCAATCTTTGGCACTCAAAAACGAGGTTTTTGATCAGGGAAGTTCATAGATAAAGTGGCGCGTTTTTCAGATAAAACTAATAAAAACGCATTTAATTACGTCGGAATCCAACATTTTAAAGTAGAAAAAAGCAGCCGTAAAACAGCCGTCTCTTGGTGACAGTTTTGTTTTTAAGTTGAGCAGACTCTGATATACGCCTAGTTCCAAAGTAAATCAGGAAAGACCAAAAAAGACGCTTTAATGACAACTTGCAAAAGCACTTTTCACGTCAAGACTCATTGAAGAAAAGTCTTCCATTCTGCAAAAGAATTCGACAAAAAAAAGTACTTTAAGATGTTACAAAACATAAGAGCTCTTTTTTGCTTAAAGCACTCATGTAGCTATAGGTTCGATGAATTTCTTGATTTGATGATACTGGTATAGCTCATTGCTCTTTTAGAAAAAGTGATTTTTTCATGTATTAATTTTTACCAGATCAGAACTCTGCAACGAAATTTCTAAAACGTGCTGCAAGCCTTAGAAAACTTAATATGGCAGAAGTGTTGTAAGTACTAAAACTTTAAGGAAACGCTGACTGAAACTCAATATAATATTATCCTGCATCAGGTGGTGTCAAATATTGAAATATCAAATACAAAGAAGAGCCGAAAATAAAAGAACTGGTCGAATCACCGAAAGATTAACAGTTTGGTTTGCGCATATTTTTTACTCAATACAGCGGGAATGTAAGCTTACAGTTTCATAGAAGATTACAAAACAGCTGCCGAATAGTGACACATACCGCAAGTTTAAAACTTGTTGCCCTCTCTCTTGAAACTTTTTGAATGTTTTGAAAGCGCTCATCGTTTAACAGAATGAATGTTGTCTGTGGTTCCACCTAGTTTGGTCAAATATGTTGAAATGCAATTACTAGATTTTCTGATCAACAAAAGTCCGACTCGCCGGCCGGTAGAATTTGATTGGGTGCTCGTGGTCCATGAAGTCAGGAATCTAGATACTGATTGAATGGAGAAGCGGCGACGTGAATTGGTATTAAATTGTTAGTCAGACGGAAGTATATCGGCAAAAAACTCGGAAATCATATTTGACATTTTAAATTGAAATTCTTTTCTAAGCTTTGGAATGCAACTCTGTACGTTCACGATAGCTGTTTACTATGTAAATAAAGGATTGAATTAAATTTTGAATTGAATGGCTTGTGAATCAAGAGAAATTAGTAGCTAAACAAAGCGAGTGAATTTTAAGCGGGAAATTTTGCGTATGTTTACACAATTGAGCAAAATCAGGCTTCGCGAGTAACATCAAAAGTCATTACATGCGTTGAGTAATTTATATGTTAATACATTGCCGCCCCCGTTGATGAATGGCATCAAAAAAATATAAATGAAAAATTACTTCAGACCATATGTCAGTTTTTGATAGCATCAACCGCTTTTCAACTTTATATTATAAAAAGAATCATATTTGGACCAAGTTTCGTCCTTGCGAAGTGCGGCTTGTGAGAATCCGACTTCCAGTTGTCAAGTCTTCCCGTGTCCGGGTACACAGGTACCGAAAGTGTGCTCGTGGGAAGGACGGCAGGCGGGATCGAGTTGGATCCTTTCTGCAGGACCATTTTCCAGAGCTTCTGGATTGAGGTTAGCTTGTGTTGATTGGTATCTTTCTGAGTTTTACTATGGGTCTGTTTGAGAATTTGCCATTTCCTGTTTTTATTTTGGCTACTCTGACCAAATTGTCATTTCCTGTATATGTTTCATGCACAATTCCCAGAGGCCATGATAAGGGAGGACTGTTGTCATCTGTGATGTACACTAAATCTCCTTTTGTCAGGTTTTGCTTTTCGGCCATGTTCTTTGACCTGGTCTGCAACTGGGATAAATTTTCAGTTGTCCATTTCTTCCAAAATTCTGCTATGAGTCTCTGCAAGTATTGAAAGCGCTTTTTTGGATCTTCCTCATCTTTTGTTTTTGGGATTGGGGAAACAACCAAAGGCAATTGATGATTATGAGGGCCGGTTAATAACATAGCAGGGTTTAAGGGATAACTGTCTTTTGCATCATCTGAGACAACTGTGAGCGGTCTCGAGTTAAGTACAGCTTCGACTTGGCATAGCATTGTATATACTTTATCCAAATAGAGGTTAGCTGTTGTTCCGATTGTTTTGAACAGCAGTAGCTTCATCGATTTGACTCCTGCTTCCCATAGTCCACCAAAATGTGAAGCTTTGGCTGGAATTGTTGACCAGTTGATGCCTAAATCTAGAACAGCTTGAGGTAGAAAATCAGTTCCGTATTTCTCTTTCAGTATCCTTTTGAGTTTTATGAGATCATTCAATGATCCTTTAAAGTTTGTACCATTGTCTGAAAATATGCGAGCTGGGCATCCTCGTCGAGAAAAGAACCGTCTAACAGCTTTCATGAATTCCTGTGTAATCAATGCTTTAGTGACATCCAAATGAATGGCTTTTGTAACTAAGCATACGAAGACTACCAAATAACATTTGGCTTCAGTCTTTTCACATGTGTAAGGCATTGGACCGGCGAAGTCTATGCCCACGTTACTGAATGGTGGAGCTGGGTTGACTCGTTGTTGTGGTAGGTCGCCTAGGAGTAGAGAAAGGTTACGGCCATTAAACCGAAAACATGTGATGCAGTTTCCAACTATAGACCTTGTCAGCGTTTTCACTCGAATTATCCAGAACTTCTGATGCGTGTGAACAACTGTTCCGTTTACACCTGAATGTAACACTCGCTGATGACTGTCAAGTACGATTAACCTCGAAAGATTATTTTTGTAAGGCAAAATTGATTGAATTTTGGCAGATTCATTCAAGCAATCTGCTGCTACTAGACGTCCACCAACCTTTGAAACTCTTTCCTCATCTATGAAGGGATAAAATTGAAGGATTCTCGATTTTTGGCTTATGCTTTGGCTTTTCTGCAATTTGTCTATATCATCAATATAGTTTTGCTTCTGCTTATCTCTAACAAGCATATTTAATGCTTGTCGCTTGAATTCTTTTCTCTCGGTTGGCTTCTTAAGCAAAATGTAAGCAAACTTTAGGACTTGCTTTGCTACTCTTATTGCTTTGTCGAGACTTCCGTAACGTTCAATAGGGAATAATTGGTCGATTTGGTGATTCGACTGCTCTATGTTTTGATCATTCAGCGGGTCGTTTTCCTCCCCCACAGGTTCGGGAATAGTGCCCGAATCTATTGTTGATGTTTGGCTCCGCACTACTTCCTTCTTTACTTCTGTTGACTGAAGAATTTCTGGTTGTTTTGGGATAGTCAGCTTTCCATCAGAGAGCCATTGTGGGCCTTTCCACCACATTCTAAGGGATGAAAGCTGTTTTGCTGGCACCGGGCGCGTAGTATGATCGGCTGGATTTTCTTATGTCGGCACGTATCTCCATTTTTCTGGTTGAATTATTTGTTGGACTTTGGCCACACGGTTAGCTATGAATGTTGAGAATCGGCTAGAGATAGAATTAATCCAAGCTAAGGCAACTGTTGAATCGCTCGGAGCATATATTTCAGTTGTAAATCCATTTTGGTTTACCCTTGTCTGAACTGTTTGTATCATCTGCACTCCTAGAACCATTGAGCACAGTTCAAGTCTCGGTATGCTGAGTGTTTTTCTGGGCGCTAATCTGGACTTGGAACATAGCAAGGTAGACTTGGTCTGAGATGCTCCCAGTGATCGGGCATATATAGCAGCTCCGTACGCTTTTTCAGAAGCATCGCAAAATAAGTGAAAATGTATTTTTTCAATAGCGAAGTTGGCCACAAAGCGTGGTATACGTAGCTAAGACAGATGATGTAATCCAATCATCCAAGCTTTATATTGGTCGATTATGGTTGCCCCAACGTCATCATCCCATCCAATTTCATGTTCCCAAGTCATTTGGAAAAGAATTTTGCATTCAAGCGTTACTGGTGTTAGGAGACCGATAGGGTCAAATATTTTACCCATATTGCTAGATAATGCTCTTCTAGTGGTTATATGTACATTTTCAGGATGGAGCTGTTAACTGAATCTATCAACATTCTTTTGTTAGATAGAGTAAAAGTTGATTTTTTACCTTCTTTATTTTGACCAGTTTTTTTATTCGGCTGCGGCTTCGGCGTTCTTTTGTCGAACATACGTTTGTTGGACCTGGAATCTTTTTGATCGAAAAGTATCGGGCATGGTTCAGTTTTCGAATGGTATTGTTTTTTTTCTACTAAATTTTTCATTTTTTGCGAAAATTTTGTCCTCAAACGTGACCACTAATTTTTGTTTTTCGGTTTTTTGGTTTTCTGTGTTTGAGTAGTTATTTCAGGTTCTGAAAGCTCAGATGACTTCGGGCAGCTATCAGTGTCTGAGACAACATCTCAGAAATCGCCAGTGGGTGTTTTTTGCAGATTTTTGTCGACACCAGTTTTGACCGTTTTTTCGCCTTTTTGTGGGATTTTTGATGTTTTTTCTTAATTAAACCCTGTTAAAAATTGCATTGAATTAATCAGACAAACATGGGGAGTTGCATGATTAGAAGCGTGGGAGTCCAATAAATGGATTTCCTTTAGTTTTTTACAGTCAAGGTTGACCACTAATTGTGGAAAATCCGATTTTTGAAACTCGTCAAGTTCGACTGATGGACACTCAATAACTGTTTCTTCGTCTTCGGGCAGATGCATTATAACAACGCTGCACTGACTTTGGGGTCTATTGAAGTAGAAAATGTCATTTTTGGGCTGCCAGTTGAGACCAAGGGTTTTGATGGTGTGGTCATGTTCACCGATGAAAAGATCTTTGTTTTCTTGTAGCTCAGGGGAAATCGCTTTCATAACCTCATAAGAGTTGCTTGCCCACTTGCGAATAGACATCCCAATGAGTTCTAGAGTAGTTGTAATGTCTCTGAACAGGCCAATAACTTGCTCTTGTGTGTCACCGCCACGAAGAAGGTCATCAACATAAAATGAGTTGAGTAATCAATTTTTGCAATGAATTGATGGAGCATCTTTTGCTGTATCACGTAGTGCCCTGATGGCGTGGTATGATCTAGAAGAAACGCCGTATATGACTCGTGTCATACGGTACTTCTATATTGGTTGCTTTTGACTACTTCGCCAATACATCTGATGAAAGTTACGGCCCTTTTCGTTTAGTTCGATTTGGCGGTACATTTTTGTGATATCACCTGATAAAACAATGCGATGGAGACGAAATTGAATCAGTATCTCAAAAAGGTCGAGCTGTTGTTTTGGACCAACCAGGAGGCAATCGTTGAGACTTCTTCCGTTCATTGTTTTTGCTAATGCGTTGAAAACTGCTTTGAATTTTGTAGTCGTAGAGCTTGATTTCCATACTGCTTGATGTGGCATCACAAAGTGTTTCTCGGGTGGCAGATTATGGTCGCTTTCAGGCACTGGTTCTAAATGTCCTGTCTCAATCATCTCTTGAAAGAATTCTGTGTATTGAGTTTGGGCATCTGCGTTTCGTGAAAGCTTGTTTTCGTCACCCAAAAATTGTCTGAGGGCTTTTCGAGATGATTCTCCAATGTTGGGCAACCATTCCTGACTGTCTGGATCAAAAACGGCTTCATGTTGGTCAATTGGTAGTCGAACTTGAGGCCTTCCATTTTGGCCATATGTTGTTGTCGTGTCACAGTGATTAATGCACGCCAATTCTTTGGGAGTGAACATGGCTGGGGGAAGTGCTGGAACATCTTCGATTTCTCAAAATTTGGCAAAGGACTTGATTTCGTTGTCAAATAGGCATATTGCATTCGAATTTACATCAGGTTTGTTTGCTAGCTAATCCCGAAACTGTCCAGCCTAGCGTAGTTTCTGTGAGGCATAAGGAACCTTGTTTAAGTATTCGTCCTTTTATTATCTGTGTGTATGCAGAAATACCGAGTAGTATGTCTATTTCGCCTGGTTGCCAAAATTGATCATCAGCCAAATTGTAATTGACCAAGTCTGCGTAGTCAGTCTCTGAAAGGGGCTGATTTGGATTTTCACTGGCTGTAATTGTCTTCAGCACTACGCAGTTGAGAGTAATATTTTCCCCTGTTTTGGGAATAATTTCAAGTTTGAGAGAACCGTCAACTGGCATTGAGTCTTTCTGATTGACCCCTATGATTCTTTCATTGGAAGCTTTTGGTTCTAATCCCAGTGTCTTGCAGGCTTTCGCTGTAACTGCATTGATATGAGCTCCTGTGTCTAACAATGCTCTTAGATTGTGTATTTGATTGTTTCTACCAATTACTTGAACACGAGCAGCTGGTAAAATAGTCATTTGGGAAGATCTTTGAGTCAAATTACAAGCATGTGTGCCTAGTTTAGCATTGAAAGCCTCATGTAAAAATGTATGATCCTTACCCTGACATGTTTTGCATCTAGACTGTGACGAACATTGGTCACTTTCGTGATTGAGTCTCAAGCAATTTTGACAGGACTTACTGGCGGCTAAAGCAGACTGCTTATCTTTCGCTGAAAGGTCCTTGAATTTTGAGCAAGCCCAGGGAGCATGGCATTCCCTGCATTGAGTCACGACACACGGATGTTTGAAGCCTTGCTTCGATCGCTCATCCGGTCCAGTGATGTGCAGTTGTTTGGGGGGAATGGGATCGTTTAACATTTCCATCGATCTTACTCTGTTGTCAAGAAAGGTCA
Organism: Convolutriloba macropyga; assembly: GCF_964194025.1. Classification (NCBI taxonomy): domain Eukaryota; kingdom Metazoa; phylum Xenacoelomorpha; order Acoela; family Convolutidae; genus Convolutriloba; species Convolutriloba macropyga. The sequence goes on along the minus strand of NC_134471.1, from coordinate 59,908,323 downwards.
TCAGTTTGTCAAATTTAAGACATTCAGTGCCTTCAGTTTTGAGTTCCCATGCTTTCTGAGAGTCGACATCCAATTTTGTGAAAAGAAGATAGTGCCACATGTCGTTATCAACTTGTCGGCCAAGCGAGTGAATCGACTGAGTTACTTCATTGAACGTACTGTGTAGCAGACGGAGTTGGTATTTGCTTTCTCCTCTCACAGGCTTGAAATCAACAGCCCTAGCTTTCAATGTGCGTAGAATTATGCGATCGTTTTTGTATCGCTGCTCGAGTAGATTTCTTGCAGTCTCGTAGTTGCTGTCAGTTGATGATAGGCTTTTTATTAGTTTTTCAGGGGGACCTGATAAGCAACTTTTTAAATAAAAAAGTCGCTGGCTGTTTGATAATTTCGTGGCGAGGTGCACGGCTGTATCGAATGGATCGATAAAGGCTATCCAGTTAGTGAATTTTCCATCGAATTTGCGTAGCTGTATCTGTGGTAGCTTTGCAACATGCGGCTGGTGCTGTGTTGAATCTCCGAAAGACGTATTCATAGTCTCGTTTTCGTCCACCTTTTGCAGCTCAAATTTGTCATGGCTTTTCCCATTTGAAATAGTTTCATGCGGACTACTATGTGCTTGTCTTGAACCAGATCGAATTCTGTATCGTACTGATCATCCTGCACTGTTTCCAAATAGGATTCGTCTAGTTGCTGTTGAATTTTGAAGCATTCAGTAGCTTCGGAGAGGGCCAATCTGACCTCGTCTTTGTTAAATGGCTGGTTAAGTCTATCCCATTCATCAAAGATCTTGTTGAGCTGTCGTGAATTGGCACGCCAGCTCAAGTGTGGAACGTGGTTTCATCAAAGTTGTTCAGGGGTTCCTGCATCAATTATAACACACATTAGCAAATTGGCAAATTGAAGGGACTGGCTTGGGTATGCGAAAACGGATTTGCGACAGGAATACAGCAAAAAATCGACGAAATATCCAAACAGCTTCAAAACCTCACAAAAAGACGACAACGTTGCACAATAAAAACGATTCTCAACCCGCTACAACTGATTTCGACACCGTGCGTCGATCTATTAAAGTCAATTGTCTCCCAGAAAGCAAAGAAACTAGCGTATACAAACGAAATTCAGACGAAATCGAAAACGTTAAAAGTGTAGCGCAAAATTTAGGTTTCAACGACACCAAAATAAGCGTAACAGTGAGGGCAGGAAAATATGACGAGAAAGCTACTAAAACAGGACTCTTATTGTGGAGCTGTCATCTAAATCCGAAGCTGAGCTTTTAGTGATCAAAACTTTTCAAGACAAGTTGGGAACGACGGAAAAAATATACATATCACCTGACTTTACGAAACCTGAACGGAAAAAGAAAGATAAGTCTTGGAGAAGCGGCGCGAGTTGATTGCTTCTGTAGTATACCCAAAAAACTTGAGGGTTAGAAACCTGGTTCTGTATCAAAACGAAAAGCCAGTTAAGATCTGACTAGAAACGGCACCGTCGATACTCCTCATAAATGCGAGAAGTCTGAAGAAAACAATCCGTTGGCTCAGATATGTGAGCTTTGTCTTGTAAAAATTACATTCAACGATCCTCAATTTTTGTTGGATGTCTCTGCTATCCGCCGGATACCTCAAAGAAGGAAAAGTTAACGGAATACCTTGACAACATATTTTCTGCCGTTGCTGCTGAGTACGCAAATAGTCTAATTTTGTTCGGCGGAGATTTTAATCATTATGATTTTAACCTTTTAGCGAGCCTCACCAATCTGTCAGTTATTAAATCTGACGCAACGAGGGGAACAAAAAAACTTCACAGAATTCTAACAAACATACCTCATCTGTATAAAGAAAACGCGTTTTGGTTTAGCACTAGATGGAATGGACCTAAGTTTCATAAACAACAGCAGAGATCGAGCATTGCGCTGGATTGCTTGCTTCAGATGCTGCAAGGCAAATTAGACATGACATGTTCCCAAAAAACTAGTTAAGATGACTAAAGATCCCAATTATATAACACCAGAAGTAAAGCTTTTACTGAAGAAAAAGTACAAAAAGGAAAAATGTAGTGACACAAGTCGGATCGAAGATCAGATTGTGAGAAAAATACAAAAAAATTTTGACCTCAGGCAGAAAGGGAAGCAAAATTTGTGGGAAAGAAGGGAACGGTTTAACTGCCAGACATGAAAAGAAAGAACATATTTTAGAAACACCCCAAAATCTTAACGACTGCTTTACACAAATCAACACAACGATGTGCTATAAGGTCCCAATAAATGTGCGACAAGTGTTTGAAGGCATGCGAAGAATTAAAAGTACCAGCATAGGACCAGATGGTATTCCATTTTGGGTTTGGTCAGAGAATGCGCACTCTTCGGCAGAACCGACGTTGAACATGATTAACACTTCGCTTCTGTGGGGTGTTGTACCTCAACAATTGAAAATCGCCGAGTCGTCCCTCTGCCAGAAGTGAATAAGCCAAAGAGCACGAATGACTATATTCCTATATCTGTAACGTCAGTTATATCAAGATTCACAGAAAGAATTTTCCTCAAAAACTTTATCGGATAAGTACAACGAATGGCTACCAGAAATCAGCATGGGTTCCAAAAAAGAGCTTCAACAACAAGTAAGCTTTTGAATATTCAACACCATATTTCGAATTAAAGACAAAGTCAAGCGAGTCATGCAAGATTAGTTTCAACCGGTTTTGGAAAAGCAATTGATCGAACCCATTTGAAATTTGTTGAGTAGATTCTGACATACGCCTAGTTCCAAAATAAATCAGGAAAGACCAAAAAAGACGCTTTAATGACAACTTGCAAAAGCACTTTTCACGTCAAGACTCATTGAAGAAAAGTCTTCAATTCTGCAAAAGATTTCGACAAAAAATAAGAACTTTAAGATGTTGCAAAACAGAGCTCTTTTTTGCTTAAAGCACTCTTGTAGCTATAGGTTCGATGAATTTCTTGATTTGATGATACTGGTATAGTTTATTGCTCTTTTGAAACGCACTTTAGAGAAAAACAAATTCCGAAAATAAATTGACTAATAACTGATTTAATTTGTTGTTGCTTAAAGCACACTTGTAGCGGTACAGTTGATAAACTTCACGGTTTAATGATTCTGGTAAATTTCATCGCCTACTTCAAAATGATAGAAAAAGTGATTTTTTCATGTATTGATTTATACCAGATCAGAACTCTGCAACGAAATTTCTAAAACGTGCGGCAAGCCTTAGAAAACTTAATATGGCAGAAGTGTTGTAAGTACTATAACTTTAAAGAAACGCTGACTGGTACTCAATATAATATTATCCTGCATCAGGTAGTGTCAAATATTGAAGTATCAAATAAAAAGAGGAGCCCAAAATAAAAGTGATAAATATCACGGTTTAATGATTCTGGTAAATTTCATCGCCTTCTTCAAAATGGTAGAAGTGATTTTTTCATGTATTAATTTATACCAGTTCAGAACTCTGCAAGAAATTTTCTAAAACGTGCTGCAAGCATTAGAAAACTTAATATGGCAGAAGTGTTGTAAGTGCTATAACTTTAAAGAAACGCTGACTGAAACTCAATATAATATTATCCTGCATCAGGTAGTTTCAAATATTGAAGTATCAAATACAAAAAGGAGCCCAAAATAAAAGAACTGGTTGAATCACCGAAAGATTAACAGTTTGGTTTGCGCATATTTTTTTACTCAATACAGCGGGAATGTAAGCTTACAGTTTCATAAAGATTACAAAACAGCTGCCGAATAGTGACTGTTTTCACAAACCACAAGTTTAAAACTTGTTGCCCTCTCTCAAATAAACTTTTTGAATGTTTTGAAAGCGCGCATCGTTTAACAGAATGAATGTTGTCTGTGGTTCCACCTAGTTTGGTCAAATATGTTGAAATGCAATAACTAGTTTTTCGGATCAACGAAAGTCCGACTCGCCGGCCGATAGAATTTGATTGGGTGCTCGTGGTCCATGAAGTCAGGGATCTAGATACTGATTGAACGGAGAAGCGGCGACGTGAATTGGTATTAAAATATTAGTCAGACGGAAGTATATCGGCAAAAAACATTCAAATTCATATTTGACATATTCGGCAAAAAAATTCGGAAATCATATTTGACATTTTAGTTTGAAATTCATTTCTAAGCGTTGGAATGCAACTCCAATAACTCTCGACAAGACAATTCACAAAATTTATGATTGTTAATCTGACAATGGAACAATATCGTCTAATAAAAAACTTACCATTCTGTCTACTCGCTTGTTGTTACTGCTGTTTTTGTCAATAAATGATGGAAACTACGATTTCTCAGCCAATCTCAACCCAATTAGATTAGCCTAATTGTTCTGATAAACTTATTAAATAGTGTTTTTCAGAAGACGTGAATTTCTGAACGCGCCGGGGTGAGTTCCATAGACTATCTAGAAGGGCAGAGTGATCGCACTACTGGAGAACTGACACTATGACGAAGGAAAGATCACAAAAGAAGACGACTAAAGCCCATTCTGTGAATGTGGGAAGAGTGCAAAACAAACTGTGTTGCATGTTTCAAGTGTGGAACGTGGTTTCATCAAAGTTGTTCAGGGGTTCCTGCATCAATTATAACACACATTAGCAAAGTGAAGGGACTGGCTTGGGTATGCGAGTAGTACATGCTAGAGTCATGCACCTAATACAGGGGGGGGGGGACATTTTGAAATTTCAAACTCAGAAATACTGCCCCCTCATAATTAAAAAAATGTTCGGGTAAATATACTTTAGGCTAAGAAAGTCAAAATGCCCCCCCCCCCTGTATTAGGTGCATGACTCTAGCATGTACTACTTATGCGAAAACGGATTTCCGACAGGAATACAGCAAAAAATCGACGAAATATCCGAACAGCTTCAAAACCTCCATTTTCCTGTATGCGAGTAGTACATGCTAGAGTCATGCACCTAATACAGGGGGGGGGGACATTTTGAAATTTCAAACTCAGAAATACTGCCCCCTCATAATTAAAACTAAAAGGTCCTTTGCGCGCGATGAGTACATGAAAGGGACATCATGCAATTGAGAAAATCAATCGTATTTGAGTTACAATGGGGAAGCGAGCTCTGAAAATTTGATCATTTTCCTGTTTTACACGTTAACAAACAGTAGCCCAGAACTGATTCAAAAAACCAGAATGACAAACCGCGTTGTAAGAGATGAAATTGATGGGGGTATTACAAATTTAGTTTTCGATGATGGAAACCGAGAGAGACCTCCATGGCGCTTCTGTTCCAATACTGTGGTCCCTCGATCAGAGATCATATTTTTTGTTCAAGTGAGTATTATAGTGCTCATGATTAGTCTTTGTTTCGCCATGCTTTTCTTGATATCGGAAAGTTGTGAGGAGAAGTCAATTTGGATCGCGCTGCTTTCAAGTCTAGTTGGTTATACTTTGCCAAACCCTAAACTATGAACAAAGTCATTCTTACAAACGATAGAATCTTCATGGCAGTTGTAGGCCCGAGTGATTCTGGGAAAACCGACCTAATATTCAGTATGTTGCAAAGTTCGTCGTTTTACCCAAAATTTCCCAAAATTTATTACTTCTACAAAGAGTTCCAGGATACATTTACAGCTATGCAACGTAAAATACAACAAATTGAGTTCATCAAGTATTCTGGATTGGATATAACAAAGAAATTTTCAGATTGTCTGCTCGTTTATGATGACTCATGCGAGGAAATATTTAACGACAAAGAGTTCGTAAAAAATGCAACGTCAGGAAGACACAGAAAACTTCATGTGATCTACGTCAAACACAACTTATTCCAACAGAGTAAATGGTCGCGGACAATTGATCTAAACACAACTCATATAGTTTTATTCAAATCATTGCGTGACATTCAACAAATAGAATACCTCGGAAAACAGTTAAACTGTCTCCAATTACTCAGGGACGCATACAAATTAGCAACAGCTCAACCCTATGGACATTTAATCATTGACCTGGATCCTAAAACAAGTCAAGGCTTACGATTTTCTTCTCAACTCATTGGTCCCGAACCATCAATATTCTATAATCCTTCGGAGGAAGCTGTTATTACACCAATTACGAATGCAAAAGAGACATTTGCTTATGCTGAAGCGTTGGTGCGTTAACAGCAACCCCAAATCGAAAAGCAAGAGAATTTTTCTAGCCCAAGATAATGAATTCATTTGGTTCCTAAGCGATTGCGTAATGAACGTGCTCTCTGGTGTTGTCCCAATCAACAAGAAAGAACTACAACAATTTGAACCTCAACTACGACAACTTTCTGAAAAATATTTTAGTGCTCTAGAAAGAAGTAAATTATTCCAGACAACGAGAGGGCATTCTCTGATTCAACTAATTGCCAGACCTTGTCTAGAATATCTACAGAAAAATGCCAACTGAGGAATTTGTGCTCATTCCTCGCAACATGTTTGCAACTGAACAACCCCAAGTTTCGCAAATATTAAACAATCCATTAACAAAAAACAAGTCGAAACAACTATCGCTTCTACAGAGAACTTCAAAACAAGAGCCACCAGAAGCGGTCATACAGCAGAACACAGAGCAACAGACAGATGACGTCATGGTTTCGGATGAAGAAGAAAAGCAACAAAGTATCCCAGACAACACTAAACGGAAAGAGTTTGATGAAATCAGTCAGAGTGTGATCGATGATATAGACTTTCTCGATAAAGACAAATTTGGAAAAGCAAAAATAATTTTGAAGAAAATCAACGGATCACGCATTATTTCACTGGACTTTGAGGGTAAAATCCTGATTAATGGAAGGAACACCGACATTCCAGCATCAACTTTCCTCTACGCATTACAACAAACATCATCAAAACTTTCGCCTGACGATTATCAAGTATTGAATTATTTGAACCTTGCGCCACATCTCACTTGTAATACTTACGCAAAGAAGTTCATAAAAATTCCGAAAGAGAAAAAACTACGTCAGTTTCCAGATGGAGCAGCCAGTGAACAGAAACCTGCTATCGAGAGAGCAGAAAAAACAGAGACTGCTAGCTTTGATGAGGAAGGCTTTGCAGACGCGGAAGAAGAAATTAAAACGCCAACAGGCTGGAAAACTCCATTCAGCGGAAATCAAAAAACTAAATAAAGTTTACACGAAGTGAAAAGCAGCATTTGGAAGTGTTGCTAACATAAAAGAGGAAAGCGGCTTTTCCCACAAAAAAATTGAAAAATTCCTTCAATCGAAGAACTCATACACTAAATATCGTCAATTCCGGAAAAGTTTTCCACGATTGAAGTTAGTTGCTTACAGAATAAACGAAATCTGGTCCATGGATGTAGCCTATATGGACAAAATAGCCAAGCACAACAATGGGGTCAAATACCTATTGATTGCAGTTGACGTTTTATCACGCTATTTACGTGTTCAACCTCTCAGAACGGTGTATTCAAAGGATTTCGTTGAAGCCTTCAAACAAATGATAAAGACAAAACAACCAGAGAAAGTTTGGACAGACAAAGGCACCGAATTCAAGGGCGAGTTCAAAACATTCTGTGAAAACAAAAAGATTCATTTGTATACAACCGAAAACGAAACCAAATCTGCGTTTGCGGAAAGAAATATTCGATCACTTAAAAACATTATATACAGATACTTGGAAGAAAAATAGACTTGGAACTATATAAAGGAGCTTCCCAATTTCGTAAATATCATTAACAGTCGTGTTAACCGCGTTATAAAGTTGGCCCCAAATAAAGTATTCAAAAAACATGAACCGTTTTTAATTTCGATTGCTTTGGACAACAATAAATATAAACCACGATTCGAAGAGGGGGACCTGGTACGAATAGCAAAACCAGACGATACCTTCAGAAAAGGTTATACTCAGAATTATACAGACGAAGTTTTCACAGTACTGCGATTGGCTACAACAAGTCCACCTACCTACAATCTGATTGACGCAAACAACGTTAAAATCCTAGGCAAGTTTTACGAACCGGAATTAGTACAAGTTGATGTGGTAAACAGTGAAGAGGAGCAATGATTTCCAACAGCAATGAGTTTACAATTGACTTGTTATCAAATGCATCAATGGACGTTTTTAATGGAAATACTATGGCATCATTTCGGAACCAATTATCACAACCGATACACTTACAGGGAGAATGGCAAGTAGCATTGACATCTCTATCTTTTCCATCAAACATCAACAACGTAAACTCTGGAGACATAGTTGTTTACAAGAATTCAATGACCAATCCAAATGAGTCGATTAATCGATCAGGACAACTCAGAAAAATTCGGACTGGTATTTACAACAGCTGGGAAGATCTAGTTTCGGAGATTGTTCGCATTGCAAAACTAAAACAGTTCGATCGAAAGTTTGACATGATAACGCAAAAGCTCGTGTTAACATTTGGGGAAAATGAAGGATTGTCGTTTCAAGACGATGAAATTCCCAGCATTCTTGGTTTCAAGGGGACCCCGGACCCTGCACACAGTGGTTTTGTGCACATTGGTTACAAGACAAACTTCGAAAATGGGGCTCCGAACACTCCTAACAGACATTTTGGTATTTTCCCTGTTGATATATCATGTGGGTCGCAGCTTATTTTTGTGTACCTTGATATTATTGAGTATCAACATGTGGGTGACTCACGTGCACCCATTCTCAAAATCATTAAATTAGAGAGACGTCTGAGAAACGGTAGCCTCAACACAATAGCACCTATTCACCATAAAACCTATACAAACTTGGACTACAAGCGTTTACTTTCAAACAATATCCAGAGCATCAAAGTTGAGCTGAGAAGTGAAACTGGGAAATTGATCCCTTTCACTGGAATTGGTAAAGTTGTTATAAGTCTCAAATTCCAGAGAACACGCTAACTGATGGAAGTCTATTATAATAATCAAGCATCCAATTCAATGCCCCATTTCTCAGGACATTATAGACAAAGAGGAAGTGGATTTTAGCGCATTAGCTGCTGGCATTGGTCGTGTTGCATTACCCCTAGCCCGACGACTTATTTGGCCAGCAGCAAAAACAATTGGAAGAGAATTGCTAGTGCAAGGTGCACCAGAGTTATTAGAATTTGCAACAAAAAAAAATCGGCGAAGCAAGCTCTGAAAAGTACAGTTGCAAAAACAGCGAGAAAACAAATCGGAGGAGCACTTCAACGAGGACAAAAAGCAATCTATCGAAGGAGGTCGAAGAACAAAGCATACAAAAAGCAGTCTCCATCAAAGAAAAAGATCATTTCGCGAAAAACGAAGCCACAAAGAAGTCGATCAGATTTCTTCTCAAAAGTAAAAAATGAGTACTAACATTGTTATTCCCACAGAGGCAACACATAGCTCATTGGACTTGTTCGAGAAACCTCCTCTTCTTGTAACATTTGATCAATCGTTCGAGCAAAAAACAGGACCTTTGTACTCGCCCACTGGATCTTCGTTAGAGTTTGAAATAGTCGGTGACAGAAATAACTTCATCGACCTACAGAAAATTTATCTGGAAATCAAATTTCGAGTTGTTCGAAATAATGGAAACGATTTACGCTTCACCACGGGAGATGCCAACAACAGTGACACGCCACATCTGTTCAATAACGCCTTACATTCGCTTTTCGCCGATTGCACAGTGTCAGCAAACGGCATCAAAATTTCTTCTGCGAATGGTCACTACGCACACAAAAGTTTCATTGAAACAGAATTTTCTCATGGATCGGACGCAAAAAAATTTGGTTGAAATGTCAGGGATATGAATATGAAGCAGGCGTCCCAGCCGCTACAATCACAGATCGACAAGAAACTGTGAGAAGATCAGCTCAACTCACAATGTACGGAAAAATTGCTACCGATTTCTTTTCATGCGAGAAGCATCTAACGAGTGGAGTAACGCTGCGAATTTCTTTCAGACGATCACAGGATGACTTTACGATTGTGAGCGAAGACGGAGCTAAACACTATAAAATCAAAATCGATGAAGCAAATTTGTTCGTGCGAAAAATGACAGTCTCAGATAACGTTCTGGGTGCAATCGAGAAAACACTACTCAAGACACCTGCAATGTACCGCTATAATGAAGTGATTTCAAAAGCTTTCCTAGCAACAGCTGGGCAACAGAGCTGGAAGCAAGAGGACATTTTCACGAAAGAACCCATTCGTAGACTGATAGTTGCAATGTGTCGCGGCGATGCGTTCATCGGTACCAATACGCTCAATCCGTTTTCATACAGGAAGTTTGACTTGAATGAGATAATAATTTACCGTAATGGTTTCGCCACAGCTGGTACACCAATGTCAACAACCGATAATAAACGACTATACTACAATTCAATGGCTGCACTAGCTTATGTAGAAAATGGTCACGGAATATCTCTGTCCGACTTCCCCCATCACTATATTATGGTGTTTGATCTCACCAGTGCTCAAGAAGCCACTCATGATTTTATTCATCCCGAGTTAACAAACTCTTCATTATCTGTGGAATTCAAGTTCGGTGCAGCGTTGCCGCGCAATATTGAAATTTTTTTTCTCGGGGAGAAATGTTCAACAGTTTATATCGATTCTTCGAGAAACGTTTCCAAAAACGCTCTTCCTATAATCTAATGGATGCTGATAAAATATTCAAATTGACCCAACAAAGCGGGCACTTGATGTTCAAATTCAACGGTGTTTATGCAGCTGACAATTTCCCCTTGAACATGCCAACCAATTCATTTGCCATCGTAAATGCTTCGCCAGCATCTTCACCTGGATCTCATTGGGTGGTGCTGGGAAAGAGATATGGCTACCCAATAACTTACTTTGCCGACCCACTGGCATTACCCATTTATTCATATAAACACATAACAGACCGATTTCGACAAAGCACTACTGATAGCATAATAGTAGACCTTATGGAAGACCGACGTGACTCAAACAAACCCTTGCAAAGCGAAAACTCTCAAATGTGTGGACTTTACTGTATTTATATAGCTCATTATTTTCTCAATGATGGTTTCCCATTCATTCCCGATATAAATGAAGTTCAGCTTATATCATTCATTAAACATATGAAGTGATTATTCTAGAATTTCCGTTTTACTTCAAGAATGTTTGATGACTCATTAGATCTTGAACCTTGGATTAGAAGAGGAAACATTTATAGCTTGTAAACAAATTCAAATTTTTGTCTAGACTTTGGAATGTTAGTTGGACAAATAACTAAGATTACCGCATCATGACATCAACTCGACTAGACATGAGTAAATAAACAACTTTTTTGCATCTGATTGATTGAGCAAGCCTCACTAAATCTGGTCCCGGGGACGTGAAACTTGTTCATTGCTTTCTGCCTTTCCTCTTACAATCAGTTGATAAACATTTTTCTTATTACTGAACAAAAAAACTCAGATCGTTTACTTCTAACATCAGATTCGCAACGGTTTTCATTGAAATGCCTCAAGTCAATTGTGATATTTGTCAAAAACATTTGGCTGACAAAAGAAGCCTTCGACGTCATCGAAAGAGCATTCATAAAATCTATCCGCAAAGTAATTCTTTCGAATGCAACGACTGTGGTTTTTCTATAAAAAGTCTCTACGAACTAGCTGGTCATATGACAGTTCAGCATGATGCTCCGCACCCCCGCTACTGCTTGTACTGTAACATATGCTTCCCATTCGACCCTGATTACCTGGATCACATGAATACAGTTCATGGTTTGCCAGCTTGGAACGTTGACGTGGAAAATCTACCACATTCGGGAGTTTTGCCGACAGAACGCGCTTTTGGCGACACTCTGAGAACCTTCGAGATTAATGTTGACGCACATGACTTCGACCTCTTCCATATTATGCAAGTCAAGAGACAAGAAATTGAAAACATCGTTCATATGAGCGTTCAACAGCATCCGCAAAAAGTACAATTCAGTTCGACAATACAATTGACAAAACCAGCTAAAGATGATGATGAAGAACCGTCCAGCCAGCCAGATAAAATCTTAGTACATGTACAGTCGAAAATGGAGCGGGTTGATTTTGGGGGCCTTGCTGATAAAACTTTCCACGCAATGGTAGAGCAGATGCTTCTATCTTTGAATAACTTTGCTTCGCACGGTAGCGGTTGGACGTTAGATCAGATTGTCAACATAGAAGTCCGACTAGCAAAAGCTAAGCCAATAACCGCATCTTCATATTTGGCACATCCCGCTAAGCTAGCAAACACCATGGCCTTGCTAAACATACGAAACAGGGAAGATGAAAACTGCTTCCTCTACTGCTTCACAGCTGCATACCATTTCAAATATGGTCCCCGACTTGTCCCTGCCGGTGCATCTTCACGCAGAATAACCAGTCCGGCAACATATGGACCAACTAACTCAATCGCAAAACAAGCAAATGGAGTGTTCAGCATGCCAATGGGCTTCCATCAGATGACAAAATTTGAGGACCTCAACGATGTTCGCGTCAACGTGTTTCGGTAAGAAAAACTTGAAATTGCTAACCCAATAGAAGTAAAAGCTGATAAAGATCATGAGAGAAAAACAAACTGTTTGAACAAAAAAGCTTTAACACAAACAAGACTCATTAGATCAAAACTGTTTCAGCTATGCTGATAGTGGATTAACACCATTCCGGGTATCGAAAAAACTCAACTGCGACTTCAACTTGGATTTGCTTCTACTAAGTGACGGTCAAATGCATCATTACGTTTTGATACGCAATTTGCGGAGTCTGGTGCACAGAGAGCGAGAGCGGGTATTGAGGACTGATAACCATCTATGTCGAAATTGCTTCCACGTTTGCTCCTCTAAAGAGCGGTATGACAAACACATTGGTTTCTGTCAACAAAACAGGCCAGCAGTTGTCAGAATGCCTCAGGAATGTACCTTCAAATATAAGAAAATCCAATCAAGGTGGTTCGCGCCAATAGTTGGGTTTTTCGATTTGGAATCGATCATTGAATCAGTCTCTGGGTGTGGTAACAATCCGAAACAAGCAGAAACAAGGATAATAGAAATTCACAAGCCTTGCAGCTACGCATTGTTATTTGTTGCTCAAGATGAAGTAGAGCTTTTTCATTTCGAATGTGTGAGCGGTCTAAATGTAATGTCACAGTTCGTGGCATCTCTTGAACAATTAGCTAGGAAAATATACAGCGTGAAGCAACGAAACAGATACTTCTCTGCTGAAGCCCCCATTGCCCGAGAAGATGTGACAGAGTGTTGTATATGTGAGGAAACGCTGGAAAACACTGTGGAAAATCCCACAGTGCTCGACCACTGTCATTTCACCGGTCAGTTTCTCGGATGGGCACACAACAATTGCAACATCAATCGGAAATTTCTCATTTACACGCCTCTGTTTGCTCACAATCTTTCCAACTATGATCTTCATCATGTCATTCTTGCTCTTCAAGGAAGCAACATGCGGAACACTATTTCAATCATTCCAAGCACTGATGAGAAATTCATAGCCTTGGAAATTGTAGTCCTGATTAAAATGCGTCCTAATAAGAACGGAGTTGACAAACCAGTGTATGAGCATATAAGACTGCTCGACTCCTTCCGATTTATGCCCTCATCGTTAGACACTCTCGCCAAAAATCTTCCAGCAAACGAGTTCATCCATCTCGAAAACTACTTCAGCGACTGGCCAAAATCTTCTGTAGACATGTTAAAACAGAAAAAGCACTTCCCTTACAACTACATCGAAAGTTTTTCAAAGCTAGGAGAGGCTCGATTACCACCAAGAGAAAAGTGGACAAACAGTCTTCAACAGTACGACGTGAGCGTAACAGAGGATGAATACAAGCACGCGCTAACCGTTTTTGAAACCTTCAAATGTAAAACAATTGGCGAGTATTATAACCTGTACCTGAAAACGAACGCCTTTCTCTTGGCTTCAGTCCTACTATGCTTCCGCAAGGTATGCTACCAGACTTACGGACTTGACTGTTGTCAGTATTATTCAGCCTCAAATCTATCAGGTGATGCTATGCTGAAAATATGCAAAGCACCCCTTGAGCTTCTAACAGAGAGAGAGAGCAATTGGATATTGTTGAGGGGCTCATTCGGGGTGGAGTTAGCTCCATTTATAATAAGAGACTCGCAGTTGCCAACAACAAATATCTTCCGAACTTTGATCCGAAGCAGCCTTCATACATTCATAGTTATGATTGACGCAAACAACCTGTATGGGGGAATAATGGAAAAATTTTCTTTTGCCTCTCAACGACTTTGAATTCACAGACCAAAAATGGGAGCCCGAAATTGAGCCCCAACTTATCCAGAAAGTGCTTGACACTTCAGATGAAAGCAACGTTGGGTACATAGTAGAAGTCGACTGGTCTTATCCAGATGAGCTTCATGATCTACACTCAGATTTTCCCCTAGCGCCAATGAAACAAAAAGTTGAATCATGCTGGCTAGGCGATTATCAAGAAGAACTCCTATGTGATATGAAAATGAACGCGCCTCCCTCAACCAATAAACTGATTCAGACGCTATTTCCAAAAAAAATTACATATTACATTATCAAACGCTGAAGCTATATGTACAGTTAGGAATGAAAGTAGAAAAGCTACATCGAGCGCTAGCTTTTAATCAGTTGAAGTGGTTGGCTCCTTATGTGAAACTCAACACACAGAAACGGAAGGAAGCAAAAAACAAATTCGAAGAGAATTTTTGCAAACTAATGGTGAACAGCGCGTTCGGTAAAACTTGTGAAGGGAAAAGAGACCGCATTAAATTGAAACTGGTCCGCAGTGAGGAAGAAGCTCTCAAGTGGACTAGCGTTCCAGAGCTCAAGTCGTTCAAAATCTTGCAACTGTAAGCTTGAATCGAACAGAAATTGTGTGGGACAAACCAACAATTGTTGGTGCATGCATTCTGGATCTAGCCAAGAAATTCATGTTCGACTTTCACTACAATACCATGAAAAAGCATTTCATTTGTAACTTGTTGTATTCGGACACCGACTCCTTTGTCTATGAAATCAGGTCGAACGATTTCTATGCCGACTTGCAGAAAAAACCAGCTATCAAGGACCTCTTCAATTTCTCCAACCTTCCCGCGGAACATGAGCTATACGACGGCAGCAATGCACGAGTAACTTTAAAACTTAAAGATGAAATGGGAGGCAAACTCATCTCGGAATCTGTGGGGCTCAAACCAAAACTTTACTCCATCAAACTCTCAGATGGTAAGAATGACCAGTAATAAATTGTTTTCGCATTGAAAATCAGGAAACAAGGTAAAAAGTGTTGAATAACAAGACTCATTAAACAAAAAGCTAAAACAAAACTTTTTCAGGATTCTCGAAGCAATCAGCAAAGGGTGTCACCAGTGATGCTAGGAGGAATATGACCCATGAGCTGTACAAACAAGTGCTTACTGGTGGCGAGACGGTCCGACTTGTCAACACCAGAATTGCTTCTAGCAAACATCAGTTAATGACAGTTGTTTGCAACAAGAAATCGTTGTCCGGATATGATGACAAACGTTACATTATGCATGATAAAGTCACTACTCTACCATATGGCTATCATGCGTTGCGAGGGGAAATGTTTATGCGTAATATGATCTGTGATCCTGATTGGGTTTCGAGCGATGAAGAAGAGACCAATGTACACTTTGCAGAATTGACTATGGAGCAGAGTCCACCAGTGACTCCGCGCACACAGCTACAGGAATCTTGGTCACCTCCTGATCCGGGTTTCAACCAGCGTGCGTACAGCGACGATGAGATTGAAGCGGACATTGCAGATTTTGCAAATCTGACTGAACAAGTGATTGAGGACGAAATTGAAAGATGTTCCTTTATAGACGATCAGGCTGCTGAATCAGGTTCGTCGCCTAGTCTTCTAGATCTAAGACCCGTATCCCCCATTCATGTTTCTACTAGCTCTTCAACACAAGAGCAACCCTTCAACAGTCCCGGACCCTCAAAAAGGACGAAAAAGTGCGCAAAACGAACGCTGGAGCTGATATCAGACAAAGAATCTATCAGTGTAGATAGAATAAAGAAATGGAGAGTAGTACAAATTGACACTGATAGTGACGACAATTAATTTCTGTGAAATAACTCTGCTTTAGTTTTCGTGACTTGTGTCTTGTTTTCCCCGTTTGATGGAAATAAAAAATCTTTCCAACTCGAGTTATGGAAAAATTGTACTGTATAAGTCTTTTAAAAGGTCCCGCATAGGCAGTTGATTATTTAATATCTGATTCATTTTTGTCCTCAGTAACTTCAATCCATTGTATATTTTAAGTCTTTTAAAAGCTCCCATATAAGCAGTTGATCAATTTATATCTAAGTTATTTTTATCCTCGGTACCTTCAATCCATAGTATAGGTCTTTTAAAAGCTCCCCCATAAGCAGTTGATCAATATATATCAAAGTCATTTTCATCCTCAGTACCTTCAATACATAGTATAAGTTTTTAAAAGCTCCCATACTAGTAGCTGATCAATTAATAACTAAGTCTTTTTTAACCTCAGCGCCTTCAATCCATAGTATAAGTCTTTTAAAAGCTCACATACTAGTAGCTGATCAATTTATATCTTAGTCATTTTTATACTCAGTACCTTCAATCCATAGTACAAGTCTTTTAAAAGCTCCCCCATAAGCAGTTGATCAATTTATATCTAAGTCATTTTCATCCTCAGTACCTTCAATCCATAGTATAAGTTTTTTAAAAGCTCCCATATAAGCAGCTGATCAATTTATATCTAAATCATTTTTATCTTCAGTACCTTCAATCCATAGTATAAGTCTTTTAAAAGCTCCCATACTAGTAGCTGATCAATTAATAACTAAGTCTTTTTTAAACTCAGTGCCTTCAATCCATAGTATAAGTCTTTTAAAAGCTCCCATACTAGTAGCTGATCAATTAATAACTAAGTCTTTTTTAACCTCAGTGCCTTCAATCCATAGAACAAGTCTTTTAAAAGCTCCCATACTAGTAGCTGATCAATTTATATCTAAGTCATTTTTATTTTCAGTACCTTCAATCCATAGTATAAGTCTTTTAAAAGCTTCCCCATAAGCGGTTGATCATATAATAACTAAATCATTTTTGTCCTCAGTACCTTCAATCCATTGTATAAGTCTTTTAAAAGCTCCCCCATAAGCAGTTGATCAATTTATATCTAAGTCATTTTCATCCTCAGTACCTTCAATCCATAGTGTAAGTCTTTTAAAAGCTCCCATATAAGCAGCTGATCAATTGATAACTAAGTCATTTTTATCCTCAGTGCCTTCAATCCATAGTATAAGTCTTTTAAAAGCTCCCATACTAGTAGCTGATCAATTAATAACTAAGTCTTTTTTAACCTCAGTGCCTTCAATCCATAGAATAAGTCTTTTAAAAGCTCCCATACTAGTAGCTGATCAATTTATATCTAAGTCATTTTTATTTTCAGTACCTTCAATCCATAGTATAAGTCTTTTAAAAGCTTCCCCATAAGCGGTTGATCATATAATAACTAAGTCATTTTTGTCCTCAGTACCTTCAATCCATTGTATAAGTCTTTTAAAAGCTCCCCCATAAGCAGTTGATCAATTTATATCTAAGTCATTTTCATCCTCAGTACCTTCAATCCATAGTGTAAGTCTTTTAAAAGCTCCCATATAAGCAGCTGATCAATTGATAACTAAGTCATTTTTATCCTCAGTGCCTTCAATCCATAGTATAAGTCTTTTAAAAGCTCCCATACTAGTAGCTGATCAATTTATATCTAAGTCATTTTTATCCTCAGTACCTTCAATCCATAGTATAAGTCTTTTGAAAGCTCCCATATAAGCAGTTGATCAATTTATATCTAAGTCATTTTCATCCTCAGTACCTTCAATCCATAATATAAGTCTTTTAAAAGCTCCCATATAAGCAGCTGATCAATTTATATCTAAGTCATTTTTATCCTCAGTACCTTCAATCCATAGTATAAGTCTTTTAAAAGCTCCCATACTAGTAGCTGATCAATTAATAACTAAGTCTTTTTTAACCTCAGTGCCTTCAATCCATAGTATAAGTCTTTTAAAAGCTCCCATACTAGTAGCTGATCAATTAATAACTAAGTCTTTTTTAACCTCAGTGCCTTCAATCAATAGTATAAGTCTTTTAAAAGCTCCCATACTAGTAGCTGATCAATTTATATCTAAGTCATTTTTATCCTCAGTACCTTCAATCCATAGTATAAGTCTTTTAAAAGCTCCCCCATAAGCGGTTGATCAATTAATAACTAAGTCATTTTTGTCCTCAGTACCTTCAATCCATTGTATAGGTCTTTTAAAAGCTCACCCATAAGCAGTTGATCAATCTATATCTAAGTCATTTTCATCCTCAGTACCTTCAATCCATAGTATAAGTCTTTTAAAAGCTCCCATATTAGCAGCCGATCAATTAAAAACTAAGTCATTTTTATCCTCAGTGCCTTCAACCCATAGTATAAGTCTTTTAAAAGCTCCCATACTAGTAGCTGATCAATTAATAACTAAGTCTTTTTTAACCTCAGTGCCTTCAATCCATAGTATAAGTCTTTTAAAAGCTCCCATATAAGCAGCTGATCAATTTATATCTAAGTCATTTTTATCCTCAGTGCCTTCAATCCATAGTATAAGTCTTTTAAAAGCTCCCATATAAGCAGCTGATCAATTTATATCTAAGTCATTTTTATCCTCAGTACCTTCAATCCATAGTATAAGTCTTTTAAAAGCTCCCATAATAGTAGCTGATCAATTAATAACTAAGTCCTTTTTAACCTCAGTGCCTTCAATCCATAGTATAAGTCTTTTAAAAGCTCCCATACTAGTAGCTGATCAATTAATAACTAAGTCTTTTTTAACCTCAGTGCCTTCAATCCATAGTATAAGTCTTTTAAAAGCTCCCATACTAGTAGCTGATCAATTTATATCTAAGTCATTTTTATCCTCAGTACCTTCAATCCATAGTATAAGTCTTTTAAAAGCTCCCCCATAAGCGGTTGATCAATTAATAACTAAGTCATTTTTGTCCTCAGTACCTTCAATCCATTGTATCAGTCTTTTAAAAGCTCCCCCATAAGCAGTTGATCAATCTATATCTAAGTCATTTTCATCCTCAGTACCTTCAATCCATAGTATAAGTCTTTTAAAAGCTCCCATATAAGCAGCTGATCAATTAATAACTAAGTCATTTTTATCCTCAGTATCTTCAACCCATAGTATAAGTCTTTTAAAAGCTCCCATACTAGTAGCTGATCAATTAATAACTAAGTCTTTTTTAACCTCAGTGCCTTCAATCCATAGTATAAGTCTTTTAAAAGCTCCCATATAAGCAGCTGATCAATTTATATCTAAGTCATTTTTATCCTCAGTGCCTTCAATCCATAGTATAAGTCTTTTAAAAGCTCCCATATAAGCAGCTGATCAAATTATATCTAAGTCATTTTTATCCTCAGTACCTTCAATCCATAGTATAAGTCTTTTAAAAGCTCCCATACTAGTAGCTGATCAATTAATAACTAAGTCTTTTTTAACCTCAGTGCCTTCAATCCATAGTATAAGTCTTTTAAAAGCTCCCATACTAGTAGCTGATCAATTAATAACTAAGTCTTTTTTAACCTCAGTGCCTTCAATCCATAGTATAAGTCTTTTAAAGCTCCCATACTAGTAGCTGATCAATTAATAACTAAGTCTTTTTTAACCTCAGTGCCTTCAATCCATAGAATAAGTCTTTTAAAAGCTCCCATACTAGTAGCTGATCAATTTATATCTAAGTCATTTTTATCCTCAGTACCTTCAATCCATAGTATAAGTCTTTTAAAAGCTCCCCCATAAGCGGTTGATCAATTAAAAACTAAGTCATTTTTGTCCTCAGTACCTTCAATCCATTGTATAAGTCTTTTAAAGGCTCCCACATAAGCAGTTGATCAATCTATATCTAAGTCATTTTCATCCTCAGTACCTTCAATCCATAGTATAGGTCTTTTAAAAGCTCCCATATAAGCAGCTGATCAATTAATAACTAAGTCATTTTTATCCTCAATGCCTTCAACCCATAGTATAAGTCTTTTAAAAGCTCCCATACTAGTAGCTGATCAATTAATAACTAAGTCTTTTTTAACCTCAGTGCCTTCAATCCATAGTATAAGTCTTTTAAAAGCTCCCATATAAGCAGCTGATCAATTTATATCTAAGTCATTTTTATCCTCAGTACCTTCAATCCATAGTATAAGTCTTTTAAAAGCTCCCATACTAGTAGCTGATCAATTAATAACTAAGTCTTTTTTAACCTCAGTGCCTTCAATCCATAGTATAAGTCTTTTAAAAGTCGTTCAAAATCATTGGAGAAGATCTTGCAACTGTAAGCTTGAATCAAACAGAAATTGTGTGGGACAAACCAACAATTGTTGGTGCATGCATTCTGGATCTAGCCAAGAAATTCATGTTCGACTTTCACTACAATACCATGAAAAAGCATTTCATTTGTAACTTGTTATATTCGGACACCGACTCCTTTGTCTATGAAATCAGGTCGAACGATTTCTATGCCGACTTGCAGAAAAAACCAGCTATCAAGGACCTCTTCAATTTCTCCAACCTTCGCGCGGAACATGAGCTATACGACGGCAGCAATGCACGAGTAACTTTAAAGCTTAAAGATGAAATGGGAGGCAAACTCATCTCGGAATTTGTGGGGCTCAAACCAAAACTTTACTCCATCAAACTCTCAGATGGTAAGTATGACCAGTAATAAATTGTTTTCGCATTGAAAATCAGGAAACAAGGTAAAAAGTGTTGAATAACAAGACTCATTAAACAAAAAGCTAAAACAAAACTTTTTCAGGATTCTCGAAGCAATCAGCAAAGGGTGTCACCAGTGATGCTAGGAGGAATATGACCCATGAGCTGTACAAACAAGTGCTTACTGGTGGCGAGACCGTCCGACTTGTCAACACCAGAATTGCTTCTAGCAAACATCAGTTAATGACAGTTGCTTGCAACAAGAAATCGTTGTCCGGATATGATGACAAACGTTACATTATGCATGATAAAGTCACTACTCTACCATATGGCCATCATGCGTTGCGAGGGGAAATGTTTATGCGTAATATGATCTGTGATCCTGATTGGGTTTCGAGCGATGAAGAAGAGACCAATGTACACTTTGCAAAGTCGACTATGGAGCAGAGTCCACCAGTGATTCCGCACACACAGCTACAGGAATCTTGGTCACCTCCTGATCCAGGTTTCAACCAGCGTGCGTACAGCGACGATGAGATTGAAGCGGACATTGCAGATTTTGCAAATCTGACTGAACAAGTGATTGAGGACGAAATTGAAAGATGTTCCTTTATAGACG
This sequence comes from Convolutriloba macropyga, assembly GCF_964194025.1. Taxonomy (NCBI): domain Eukaryota; kingdom Metazoa; phylum Xenacoelomorpha; order Acoela; family Convolutidae; genus Convolutriloba; species Convolutriloba macropyga. Next base: position 59,887,019 of record NC_134471.1, on the reverse strand, counting down.
ATCAGGCTGCTGAATCAGGTTCGTCGCCTAGTCTTCTAGATCTAAGACCCGTATCCCCCATTCATGTTTCTACTAGCTCTTCAACACAAGAGCAACCCTTCAACAATCCCGGACCCTCAAAAAGGACAAAAAAGTGCGCAAAACGAACGCTGGAGCTGATATCAGACAAAGAATCTATCAGTGTAGATAGAATAAAGAAATGGAGAGTAGTACAAATTGACACTGATAGTGACGACAATTAATTTCTGTGAAATAACTCTGCTTTAGTTTTCGTGTCTTGTGTTTTGTTTTCCCCATTTGATGGAAATAAAAAATCTTTCCAACTCGAGTTATGGAAAAATTGTACTGTATAAGTCTTTTAAAAGGTCCCGCATAGGCAGTTGATTATTTAATATCTGATTCATTTTTGTCCTCAGTACCTTCAATCCATTGTATAAGTCTTTTAAAAGCTCCCATATAAGCGGTTAATTAATTTATATCTAAGTCATTTTTATCCTCGGTACCTTCAATCCATAGTATAAGTCTTTTAAAAGCTCCCCCATAAGCAGTTGATCAATATATATCAATGTCATTTTCATCCTCAGTACCTTCAATACATAGTATAATTTTTTAAAAGCTCCCATACTAGTAGCTGATCAATTAATAACTAAGTCTTTTTTAACCTCAGTGCCTTCAATCCATAGTATAAGTCTTTTAAAAGCTCCCATAGTAGTAGCTGATCAATTTAGATCTAAGTCATTTTTATACTCAGTACCTTCAATCCATAGTAAAAGTCTTTTAAAAGCTCCCCCATAAGCAGTTGATCAATTTATATCTAAGTCATTTTCATCCTCAGTACCTTCAATTCATAGTATAAGTCTTTTAAAAGCTCCCATATAAGCAGCTGATCAATTTATATCTAAATCATTTTTATCTTCAGTACCTTCAATCCATAGTATAAGTCTTCTAAAAGCTCCCATACTAATAGCTGATCAATTAATAACTAAGTCTTTTTTAACCTCAGTGCCTTCAATCCATAATATAAGTCTTTTAAAAGCTCCCATACTAGTAGCTGATCAATTAATAACTAAGTCTTTTTTAACCTCAGTGCCTTCAATCCATAGTATAAGTCTTTTAAAAGCTCCCATACTAGTAGCTGATCAATTTATATCTAAGTCATTTTTATTTTCAGTACCTTCAATCCATAGTATAAGTCTTTTAAAAGCTTCCCCATAAGCGGTTGATCAATTAATAACTAAGTCATTTTTGTCCTCAGTACCTTCAATCCATTGTATAAGTCTTTTAAAAGCTCCCCCATAAGCAGTTGATCAAATTATATCTAAGTCATTTTCATCCTCAGTACCTTCAATCCATAGTGTAAGTCTTTTAAAAGCTCCCATATAAGCAGCTGATCAATTGATAACTAAGTCATTTTTATCCTCAGTGCCTTCAATCCATAGTATAAGTTTTTTAAAAGCTCCCATACTAGTAGCTGATCAATTTATATCTAGGTCATTTTTATCCTCAGTACCTTCAATCCATAGTATAAGTCTTTTAAAAGCTCCCATATAAGCAGTTGATCAATTTATATCTAAGTCATTTTCATCCTCAGTACCTTCAATCCATAGTATAAGTCTTTTAAAAGCTCCCATATAAGCAGCTGATCAATTTATATCTAAGTCATTTTTATCCTCAGTACCTTCAATCCATAGTATAAGTCTTTTAAAAGCTCCCATACTAGTAGCTGATCAATTAATAACTAAGTCTTTTTTAACCTCAGTGCCTTCAATCCATAGTATAAGTCTTTTAAAAGCTCCCATACTAGTAGCTGATCAATTTATATCTAAGTCATTTTTATCCTCAGTACCTTCAATCCATAGTATAAGTCTTTTAAAAGCTCCCCCATAAGCGGTTGATCAATTAATAACTAAGTCATTTTTGTCCTCAGTACCTTCAATCCATTGTATAAGTCTTTTAAAATCTCCCCCATAAGCAGTTGATCAATCTATATCTAAGTCAATTTCATCCTCAGTAACTTCAATCCATAGTATAAGTCTTTTAAAAGCTCCCATATTAGCAGCTGATCAATTTATATCTAAGTCATTTTTATCCTCAGTACCTTCAATCCATAGTATAAGTCTTTTAAAAGCTCCCATACTAGGAGCTGATCAATTAATAACTAAGTCTTTTTTAACCTCAGCGCCTTCAATCCATAGTATAAGTCTTTTAAAAGCTCCCATACTAGTAGCTGATCAATTTATATCTAAGTCATTTTTATCCTCAGTACCTTCAATCCATAGTATAAGTCTTTTAAAAGCTCCCCCATTACCGGTTGATCAATTAATAACTAAGTCATTTTTGTCCTCAGTACCTTCAATCCATTGTATAAGTCTTTTAAAAGCTCCCCCATAAGCAGTTGATCAATCTATATCTAAGTCATTTTCATCCTCAGTACCTTCAATCCATAGTATAAGTCTTTTAAAAGCTCCCATATAAGCAGCTGATCAATTAATAACTAAGTCATTTTTATCCTCAGGGCCTTCAACCCATAGTATAAGTCTTTTAAACGCTCCCATACTAGTAGCTGATCAATTAATAACTAAGTCTTTTTTAACCTCAGTGCCTTCAATCCATAGTATAAGTCTTTTAAAAGCTCCCATATAAGCAGCTGATCAATTTATATCTAAGTCATTTTTATCCTCAGTGCCTTCAATCCATAGTATAAGTCTTTTAAAAGCTCCCATATAAGCAGCTGATCAATTTATATCTAAGTCATTTTTATCCTCAGTACATTCAATCCATAGTATAAGTCTTTTAAAAGCTCCCATACTAGTAGCTGATCAATTAATAACTAAGTCTTTTTTAACCTCAGTTCCTTCAATCCATAGTATAAGTCTTTTAAAAGCTCCCATACTAGTAGCTGATCAATTAATAACTAAGTCTTTTTTAACCTCAGTGCCTTCAATCCATAGTATAAGTCTTTTAAAAGCTCCCATACTAGTAGCTGATCAATTTATATCTAAGTCATTTTTATCCTCAGTACCTTCAATCCATAGTATAAGTCTTTTAAAAGCTCCCCCATAAGCGGTTGATCAATTAATAACTAAGTCATTTTTGTCCTCAGTACCTTCAATCCATTGTATAAGTCTTTTAAAAACTCCCCCATAAGCAGTTGATCAATCTATATCTAAGTCATTTTCATCCTCAGTACCTTCAATCCATATTATAAGTCTTTTAAAAGCTCCCATATAAGCAGCTGATCAATTAATAACTAAGTCATTTTTATCCTCAGTACCTTCAATCCATAGTATAAGTCTTTTAAAGGCTCCCATACTAGTAGCTGATCAATTAATAACTAAGTCTTTTTTAACCTCAGTGCCTTCAATCCATAGTATAAGTCTTTTAAAAGCTCCCATACTAGTAGCTGATCAATTAATAACTAAGTCTTTTTTAACCTCAGTGCCTTCAATCCATAGTATAAGTCTTTTAAAAGCTCCCATACTAGTAGCTGATCATTTTATATCTAAGTCATTTTTATCCTCAGTACCTTCAATCCATAGTATAAGTCTTTTAAAAGCTCCCATACTAGTAGCTGATCAATTAATAACTAAGTCTTTTTTAACGTCAGTGCCTTCAATCCATAGTATAAGTCTTTTAAAAGCTCCCATACTAGTAGCTGATCAATTAATAACTAAGTCTTTTTTAACCTCAGTGCCTTCAATCCATAGTATAAGTCTTTTAAAAGCTCCCATACTAGTAGCTGATCAATTTATATCTAAGTCATTTTATCCTCAGTACCTTCAATCCATAGTATAAGTCTTTTAAAAGCTCCCCCATAAGCGGTTGATCAATTAATAACTAAGTCATTTTTGTCCTCAGTACCTTCAATCCATTGTATGTCTTTTAAAAACTCCCCCATAAGCAGTTAATCAATCTATATCTAAGTCATTTTCATCCTCAGTACCTTCAATCCATAGTATAAGTCTTTTAAAAGCCCCCATATAAGCAGCTGATCAATTAATAACTAAGTCATTTTTATCCTCAGTGCCTTCAACCCATAGTATAAGTCTTTTAAAAGCTCCCATACTAGTAGCTGATCAATTAATAACTAAGTCTTTTTTAACCTCAGTGCCTTCAATCCATAGTATAAGTCTTTTAAAAGCTCCCATATAAGCAGCTGATCAATTTATATCTAAGTCATTTTTATCCTCAGTGCCTTCAATCCATAGTATAAGTCTTTTAAAAGCTCCCATAAAAGCAGCTGATCAATTTATATCTAAGTCATTTTTATCCTCAGTACCTTCAATCCATAGTATAAGTCTTTTAAAAGCTCCCATACTAGTAGCTGATCAATTAATAACTAAGTCTTTTTTAACCTCAGTGCCTTCAATCCATAGTATAAGTCTTTTAAAAGCTCCCATACTAGTAGCTGATCAATTAATAACTAAGTCTTTTTTAACCTCAGTGCCTTCAATCCATAGTATAAGTCTTTTAAAAGCTCCCATATAAGCAGTTGATCAATTTATATCTAAGTCATTTTTATCCTCAGTACCTTCAATCCATAGTATAAGTCTTTTAAAAGCTCCCATATAAGCAGTTGATCAATTTATATCTAAGTCATTTTTATCCTCAGTACCTTCAATCCATAGTATAAGTCTTTTAAAAGCTCCCCCATAAGCAGTTGATCAATTAATAACTAAGTCATTTTTGTCCTCAGTACCTTCAATCCATAGTATAGGTCTTTTAAAAGCTTCCCCATAAGCAGTTGATCAATTAATAACTAAGTCATTTTCATCCTCAGTACCTTCAATCCATTGTATAAGTCTTTTAAAAGCTCCCATATAAGCAGTTGATCAATTTATATCTAAGCCATTTTTATCCTCAGTGCCTTCAATCTATAGTATAAGCGTTTAAAAAGCTTCCGCGCTTCAGATGAAAATGAAAAAAGTAGCTGATGTATATATTAACAAACAAAAATTCCTCTTTGTCTCGAAAAAATTAGGAACATGTTCATAGTTACCTCCGTAGATCATCTGTTTCGATTGTAGCAATCTGTCATAATCTACCCTACAACTGATCTAAGTGTCTAAGTGAACTCAGTGAGTGTTTGTGAATGGTGGTGCGTGTTAAAAGCTTGTGAACTGGTGCCGTCTAATTTTCGCAATGGAGTTTCTCTAAACCAGCAAGGTCCGCTTCTCAATCATTGGGGTTGCCAAAGTTAAGAAGGCAAGGAGTTTACTGACGTCAAGCGAGTACAGTTCCTGCTACTCTTCAGACTGTTTATCTCAAGACTTTGTACTCCAGACAAGATATTAAAATTAATTCCCAATATATAGAATTTATCAACAAACAAAAGTATAAAGGTGAGCAACATCAGAAAATGGTGATTAACTAAAATGTCATGAGACAAAGAGGAGAGTTTTGAAATAAAAAACCCAAAATCTGGTCAAAAAGTAAAAATTAAAAGGACTAACTGAATTATTCCTTTTCTGTAGTCGGTTTCCAACTGGCTCTCCTCGTTGCTCTCCACCTTGCTCTCCGCTTTGCACTCCCTTTTGCTCTCCACACTACTTTGTTCAGCCAGAAAAATGTCACCAATACCCTTAATATGTACAAGTTAAAACTCGCTTAGGTAACCAGCAGGTAGCTTAGGATCCAATACACAAGTTATTTTTCACCAATACCCCTGATATGTACAAGTTAAAACTCGCTTAGGTATCCACTAGGTAGCTAAGGATCCAATACACAAGTTATTTTTCACCAATACCCCTGATATGTACAAGTTAAAACTCGCTTAGGTATCCACTAGGTAGCTAAGGATCCAATACACAAGTTATTTTTCACCAATACTCTTGATATGTACAAGTTAAAACTCGCTGGGGTAACCAGTAGATAGCTTAGGATCCAATACACAAGTTATTTTTCACCAATACTCTTGATATGTACAAGTTAAAAATCGCTTAGGTATCCACTAGGTAGCTAAGGATCCAATACACAAGTTATTTTTCACCAATACCCCTGATATATACAAGTTAAAACTCTCTTAGGTATCCACTAGGTAGCTAAGGATCCAATACACAAGTTATTTTTCACCAATACTCTTGATATGTACAAGTTAAAACTCGCTGGGGTAACCAGTAGATAGCTTAGGATCCAATACACAAGTTATTTTTCACCAATACTCTTGATATGTACAAGTTAAAAATCGCTTAGGTATCCACTAGGTAGCTAAGGATCCAATACACAAGTTATTTTTCACCAATACCCCTGATATATACAAGTTAAAACTCGCTTAGGTATCCACTAGGTAGCTAAGGTAACAATACACAAGTTTTTTTTGCTATTGCTCCTTACTGGTAGAAGTTAAAATTGATTAGGTATGCAGCAGCCGGCTTAGGAACCGATACGCAAAATATTTTTGCTAATATTCTTTATTGGTAGAAATTAAAGGTGATTAGGTACGCAGCAGCCGGCTTAGGAACCGATACGCAAAATATTTTGGCTAATATTCTTTATTGGTAGAAGTTAAAGGTGATTAGGTATACAGCAACCGGCTTAGGAACCAATACACAAGTTATTTTTGCTATTACTCCTTATTGGTAGAAGTTAAAACTGATTAGGTATACAGCAACCGGCTTAGGAACCAATACACAAGTTAATTTTGCTATTATTCGTTAATGGTAGAAGTTAAAACCGACTAAATACTCCGCAGGTAGCTGAGGTATTAATGTACAAGTTATTTTCGTTCTTAGTCCTTATTGGTAGAAGTTAAAATTGATTAGGTATGCGGCAGCCAGCTTAGGAACCGATACGCAAAATATTACTGCTATTACTCTTTATTAGTAGAAGTTAAAACCGACTCGAAACTCCGCAGGTAGCTTAGGTATTCAAAGAGGTAAAACTCTACTTGTGATCTAAACACTGGTATAACTGTTTTAAAATCTTGAAAGTAAAGAGTTAAAACAGAGACAACGCAAACAGTTGAATTAGCAATGACAGCAGAGAGTCATTTATTAAATACATTTACTGTCTTTTTGTGTCTTTAGGGCTACACGAGCCCTTAAGGCGGCCTTTCGTTGAAAAGTTTCTATATTCTCTTTATCAACCATATTTTCCGGAGTTTGCGGAATTCTGAAGAAACGCGCTTCGTAAAATTTTTTCGCTTTCTCCATACGTCGAACGCTTCGTTTTTCCATAGCTTTGGCTTGGCTTAGTTTCAACGCCGCTGACTGATAATACACTCTTGCTTGATGATGCATTTCCTTGAAAAACTTACAGTTGCTGCATTGAGATTCGTTTCCAGCCGGTTGGGGTACTGACCTTATCCCCAGGTTTTCTGGAAAACTTTGATCAATGTCTAGGTTTTCTGGAAAACTTTGATCAAGGTCTCGAATCGTCTTATCTTCAGAGGCACAACTGTGAGCAGTGTCAGAATGAGGGCAATTGGATGAAGGCAACTGTTCCTCAACCAAACAGTCAGAGCTCTCTGACGGATTGTTTTGCTAAAACCCAAAATCAAGATTTGATAATTTGCCCTCATTAATCTTGAACATCATCAACTCCGTTACCAACTTCAGAAAACTTATAAGAAAAAATTACCTTCCACAAATTCTTGAAGCGAATTTTTGGTGGCGGTAAGATTTCTATTTCGCTATCGTCGTTTCCCGTCTTTGAGCTTGACCCTCGATCCCTTTCTCTGTCTCTGTTAGTCGTCCAGGTGCAGAATTGTAGAACACGACTCCCCTCTGCATTGTCTGACTCCTCAGGATACCCGTCACTGCTAGAACTCGACAGCTCATCGCTTGATTCCAGTTGAACTATTTGAATGTCAATTTCTGTGTCCATTTCCTCAGTTTTCAAACTTTGAGAATCTGATGAAAGGGTTGTTGAATTCAAATTGGCGAACTTTTATCATAGAAAACTCCGTTGAAAATTTAAAAACCAAAAATTCTAGCAGATTTTGGAGCCGTGATTTGTTTACTTTATTCGTGTGAAAAATTAAAAGAAGCTTTTTTCTGAAAGTTTGCCAATTTAATATCTTGTTTATAATGATGCACGAACAGTTGAGAAAGTGGAGAATGCTTGTAGTGACTGGTTTATAATCAAGATTTTAAAAGAATAGATGATGAATAATATTTAATAGAACCTAGATTCGTTAGGTGTAATTATTCATAGGCTCTAACTGTAGTGGCCGTCTGAAGGAGCCGAATACCAGAAGTCCTCGTCTGAAAACCTGGAAAACGGGTTAGTTGGTTGTCTGAAAACACCGAATTAACCAATACAATAAGAACTATTCAATACAAGCACGGTATTAAATTGCAAATTTTGCTTTTAGACATCAACACGCTAAATATAGACCTAGAAGGCATTCGTTTTAATTACAATCCAGTTTCTACATATGAACAAAACAATTACACACTAAACGAGACTATTATACCTCACTGTCTGCGGTTATAAACTGACTAATGCGTCATCTACTTAATAACTCTATAGACAGACAATATAATCTGAACTAATTCCGCGTTGGAAATAAACACTCATCCACCAAGCCGAAAAGTTACAGGTCGAAAAATTCAAACCATTCTAATTTTGGAAATTTGGATAAGTTTTTGCATTTGGAATGAAACAAAAAAATGTTCGGGTAAATATACTTTAGGCTAAGAAAGTCAAAATATCCCCCCCCCCCCTGTATTAGGTGCATGACTCTAGCATGTACTACTTTGCCCTCATTTAGTACTTTGCCCTCATTTAGTACTTTGCCCTCATTTAGTACATGCTAGAGTCATGCACCTAATACAGGGGGGGACATTTTGAAATTTCAAACTCAGAAATACTGCCCCCTCATAATTAAAGCTAAAAGGTCCTTTGCGCGCGATGAGTACATGAAAGGGACATCATGCAATTGAGAACATCAATCGTATTTGAGTTACAACGGGGAAGCGAGCTCTGAAAATTTGATTATTTTCCTGTTTTACACGTTAACAAACAGTAGCCCAGAATTGATTCAAAAAACCAGAATGACAAACCGCGTTGTAAGAGATGAAATTGATGGGGGTATTACAAACTTAGTTTTCGATGATGGAAACCGAGAGAGACCTCCATGGCGCTGCTGTTCCAATACTGTGGTCCCTCGATCAGAGATCATATTTTTTGTTCAAGTGAGTATTATAGTGCTCATGATTAGTCTTTGTTTCGCCATGCTTTTCTTGGTATCGGAAAGTTGTGAGGAGAAGTCAATTTGGATCGCGCTGCTTTCTAGTCTAGTTGGTTATATTTTGCCAAACCCTAAACTATGAACAAAGTCATTCTTACAAACGATAGAATCTTCATGGCAGTTGTAGGCCCGAGTGGTTCTGGGAAAACCGACCTAATATTCAGTATGTTGCAAAGTTCGTCGTTTTACCCAAAATTTCCCAAAATTTATTACTTCTACAAAGAGTTCCAGGATACATTTACAGCTATGCAACGTAAATTACAACAAATTGAGTTCATCAAGTATTCTGGATTGGATATAACAAAGAAACTTTCAGATTGTCTGCTCGTTTATGATGACTCATGCGAGGAAATTTTTAACGACAAAGAGTTCGTAAAAAATGCAACGTCAGGAAGACACAGAAAACTTCATGTGATCTACGTCAAACACAACTTATTCCAACAGAGTAAATGGTCGCGGACAATTGATCTAAACACAACTCATATAGTTTTATTCAAATCATTGCGTGACATTCAACAAATAGAATACCTCGGAAAACAGTTAAACTGTCTCCAATTACTCAAGGACGCATACAAATTAGCAACAGCTCAACCCTATGGACATTTAATCATTGACCTGGATCCTAAAACAAGTCAAGGCTTACGATTTTCTTCTCAACTCATTGGTCCCGAACCATCAATATTCTATATTCCTTCGGAGGAAGCTGTTATTACACCAATTACGAATGAAAAAGAGACATTTGCTTATGCTGAAGCGTTGGTGCGTTAACAGCAACCCCAAATCGAAAAGCAAGAGAATTTTTCTAGCCCAAGATAATGAATTCATGTGGTTCCTAAGCGATTGCGTAATGAACGTGCTCTCTGGTGTTGTCCCAATCAACAAGAAAGAACTACAACAATTTGAACCTCAACTACGACAACTTTCTGAAAAATATTTTAGTGCTCTAGAAAGAAGTAAATTATTCCAGACAACGAGAGGGCATTCTCTGATTCAACTAATTGCCAGACCTTGTCTAGAATATCTACAGAAAAATGCCAACTGAGGAAATTGTGCTCATTCCTCGCAACATGTTTACAACTGAACAACCCCAAGTTTCGCGAATATTAAACAATCCATTAACAAAAAACAAGTCGAAACAACTATCGCTTCTACAGAGAACTTCAAAATAAGAGCCACCAGAAGCGGTCATACAGCAGAACACAGAGCAACAGACAGATGACGTCATGGTTTCGGATGAAGAAGAAAAGCAACAAAGTATCCCAGAAAACACTAAACGGAAAGAGTTTGATGAAATCAGTCAGAGTGTGATCGATGATATAGACTTTCTCGATAAAGACAAATTTGGAAAAGCAAAAATAATTTTGTAGAAAATCAACGGATCACACATTATTTCACTGGACTTTGAAGGTAAAATCCTGATTAATGGAAGGAACACCGACATTCCAGCATCAACTTTCCTCTACGCATTACAACAGACATCATCGAAACTTTTGCCTGACGATTATCAAGTATTGAATTATTTGAACCATGCGCCACATCTCATTTGTAATACTTACGCAAAGAAGTTCATAAAAATTCCGAAAGAGAAAAAACTACGTCAGTTTCCAGATGGAGCAGCCAGTGAACAGAAACCTGCTATCGAGAGAGCAGAAAAAACAGAGACTGCTAGCTTTGATGAGGAAGGCTTCGCAGACGCGGAAGAAGAAGTTAAAACGCCAACAGGCTGGAAAACTCCATTCAGTGGAAATCAAAAAAATAAATAAAGTTTACACGAAAGGAAAAGCAGCATTTGGAAGTGTTGCAAACATAAAAGAGGAAAGCGGCTTTTCCCACAAAAAAATTGAAAAATTCCTTCAATCGAAGAACTCATACACTAAATATCGTCAATTCCGGAAAATTTTTCCACGATTGAAGGTAGTTGGTTACAGAATAAACGAAATCTGGTCCATGGATGTAGCCTATATGGACAAAATAGCCAAGCACAACAATGGGGTCAAATACCTATTGATTCAACCTCTCAGAACGATGTATTAAAAGGATTGCGTTGAAGCCTTCAAACAAATGATAAAGACGAAACAACCAGAGAAAGTGTGGACAGACAAAGGCACCGAATTCAAGGGCGAGTTCAAAACATTCTGTGAAAACAAAAAGATTCATTTGTATACAACCGAAAACGAAACCAAATCTGCGTTTGCGGAAAGAAATATTCGATCACTTAAAAACATTATATACAGATACTTGGAAGAAAAATAGACTTGGAACTATATAAAGGAGCTTCCCAATTTCGTAAATATCATTAACAGTCGTGTTAACCGCGTTATAAAGTTGGCCCCAAATAAAGTATTCAAAAAACATGAACCGTTTTTAATTTCGATTGCTTTGGACAACAATAAATATAAACCACGATTCGAAGAGGGGGACCTGGTACGAATAGCAAAACCAGACGATACCTTCAGAAAAGGTTATACTCAGAATTATACAGACGAAGTTTTCACAGTACTGCGATTGGCTACAACAAGTCCACCTACCTACAATCTGATTGACGCAAACAACGTTAAAATCCTAGGCAAGTTTTACGAACCGGAATTAGTACAAGTTGATGTGGTAAACAGTGAAGAGGAGCAATGATTTCCAACAGCAATGAGTTTACAATTGACTTGTTATCAAATGCATCAATGGACGTTTTTAATGGAAATACTATGGCATCATTTCGGAACCAATTATCACAACCGATACACTTACAGGGAGAATGGCAAGTAGCATTGACATCTCTATCTTTTCCATCAAACATCAACAACGTAAACTCTGGAGACATAGTTGTTTACAAGAATTCAATGACCAATCCAAATGAGTCGATTAATCGATCAGGACAACTCAGAAAAATTCGGACTGGTATTTACAACAGCTGGGAAGATCTAGTTTCGGAGATTGTTCGCATTGCAAAACTAAAACAGTTCGATCGAAAGTTTGACATGATAACGCAAAAGCTCGTGTTAACATTTGGGGAAAATGAAGGATTGTCGTTTCAAGACGATGAAATTCCCAGCATTCTTGGTTTCAAGGGGACCCCGGACCCTGCACACAGTGGTTTTGTGCACATTGGTTACAAGACAAACTTCGAAAATGGGGCTCCGAACACTCCTAACAGACATTTTGGTATTTTCCCTGTTGATATATCATGTGGGTCGCAGCTTATTTTTGTGTACCTTGATATTATTGAGTATCAACATGTGGGTGACTCACGTGCACCCATTCTCAAAATCATTAAATTAGAGAGACGTCTGAGAAACGGTAGCCTCAACACAATAGCACCTATTCACCATAAAACCTATACAAATTTGGACTACAAGCGTTTACTTTCAAACAATATCCAGAGCATCAAAGTTGAGCTGAGAAGTGAAACTGGGAAATTGATCCCTTTCACTGGAATTGGTAAAGTTGTTATAAGTCTCAAATTCCAGAGAACACGCTAACTGATGGAAGTCTATTATAATAATCAAGCATCCAATTCAATGCCCCATTTCTCAGGACATTATAGACAAAGAGGAAGTGGATTCGGCGCATTAGCTGCTGGCATTGGTCGTGTTGCATTACCCCTAGCCCGACGACTTATTTGGCCAGCAGCCAAAACAATTGGAAAAGAATTGCTAGTGCAAGGTGCACCAGAGTTATTAGAATTTGCAGCAAAAAAGAAATCAGCGAAGCAAGCTCTGAAAAGTACAGTTGCAAAAACAGCGAGAAAACAAATCGGAGGAGCACTTCAACGAGGACAAAAAGCAATCTATCGAAGGAGGTCGAAGAACAAAGCATACAAAAAGCAGTCTCCATCAAAGAAAAAGATCATTTCGCGAAAAACGAAGCCACAAAGAAGTCGATCAGATTTCTTCTCAAAAGTAAAAAATGAGTACTAACATTGTTATTCCCACAGAGGCAACACATAGCTCATTGGACTTGTTCGAGAAACCTCCCCTTCTTGTAACATTTGATCAATCGTTCGAGCAAAAAACAGGACCTTTGTACTCGCCCACTGGATCTTCGTTAGAGTTTGAAATAGTCGGTGACAGAAATAACTTCATCGACCTACAGAAAATTTATCTGGAAATCAAATTTCGAGTTGTTCGAAATAATGGAAACGATTTACGCTTCACCACGGGAGATGCCAACAACAGTGACACGCCACATCTGGTCAATAACGCCTTACATTCGCTTTTCGCCGATTGCACAGTGTCAGCAAACGGCATCAAAATTTCTTCTGCGAATGGTCACTACGCACACAAAAGTTTCATTGAAACAGAATTTTCTCATGGATCGGACGCAAAAAAAACTTGGTTGAAATGTCAGGGATATGAATATGAAGCAGACCCAACAGGCGTCCCAGCCGCTACAATCACAGCTCGACAAGAAACTGTGAGAAGATCAGCTCAACTCACAATGTACGGAAAAATTGCTACCAATTTCTTTTCATGCGAGAAGCATCTAACGAGTGGAGTAACGCTGCGAATTTCTTTCAGACGATCACAGGATGACTTTACGATTGTGAGCGAAGACGGAGCTAGACACTATAAAATCAAAATCGATGAAGCAAATTTGTTCGTGCGAAAAATGACAGTCTCAGATAAAGTTCTGGGTGCAATCGAGAAAACACTACTCAAGACACCTGCAATGTACCGCTATAATAAAGTGATTTCAAAAGCTTTCCTAGCAACAGCTGGGCAACAGAGCTGGAAGCAAGAGGACATTTTCACGAAAGAACCCATTCGTAGACTGATAGTTGCAATGTGTCGCGGCGATGCGTTCATCGGTACCAATACGCTCAATCCGTTTTCATACAAGAAGTTTGACTTGAATGAGATAATAATTTACCGTAATGGTTTCGCCACAGCTGGTACACCAATGTCAACAACCGATAATAAACGACTATACTACAATTCAATGGCTGCATTAGCTTATGTAGAAAATGGTCACGGAATATCTCTATCCGACTTCCCCCATCACTATATTATGGTGTTTGATCTCACCAGTACTCAAGAAGCCACTCATGATTTTATTCATCCCGAGTTAACAAACTCTTCATTATCTGTGGAACTCAAGTTCGGTGCAGCGTTGCCGCGCAATATTGAAATTTTACTTCTCGGGGAGAAATGTTCAACAGTTTATATCGATTCTTCGAGAAACGTTTCCAAAAACGCTCTTCCTATAATCTAATGGATGAGGATAAAATATTCAAATTGACCCAACAAAGCGGGCACTTGATGTTCAAATTCAACGGTGTTTATGCAGCTGACAATTTCCCCTTGAACATGCCAACCAATTCATTTGCCATCGTAAATGCTTCGCCAGCATCTTCACCTGGATCTCATTGGGTTGTGCTGGGAAAGAGATATGGCTACCCAATAACTTACTTTGCCGACCCACTGGCATTACCCATTAATTCATATAAACACATAACAGACCGATTTCGACAAAGCACTACTGATAGCATAATAGTAGACCTTATGGAAGACCGACGTGACTCAAACAAACCCTTGCAAAGCGAAAACTCTCAAATGTGTGGACTTTACTGTATTTATGTAGCTCATTATTTCCTCAATGATGGTTTCCCATTCATTCCCGATATAAATGAAGTTCAGCTTATATGATTCATTAAACATATGAAGTGAATATTCTAGAATTTCCGTTTTACTTCAAGAATGTTTGATGACTCATTAGATCTTGAACCTTGGATTAGAAGAGGAAACACTTATAGCTTGTAAACAAATTCAAATTTTTGTCTAGACTTTGGAATGTTAGTTGGACAAATAACTAAGATTACCGCATCATGACATCAACTCGACTAGACATGAGTAAATAAACAACTTTTTCGCATCTGATTGATTGAGCAAGCCTCACTAAATCTGGTCCCGGGGACGTGAAAGTTATTCATTGCTTTCTGCCTTTCCTCTTACAATCATTTGATAAACATTTTTCTTATTATTGAACAAAAACACTCAGATCGTTTACTTCTAACATCAGATTCGCAACGGTTTTCATTGAAATGCCTCAAGTCAAGTGTGATATTTGTCAAAAACATTTGGCTGACAAAAGAAGCCTTCGACGTCATCGAAAGAGCATTCATAAAATCTATCCGCAAAGTAATTCTTTCGAATGCAACGACTGTGGTTTTTCTACAAAAAGTCTCTACGAACTAGCTGGTCATATGAAAGTTCAGCATGATGCTCCGAACCCCCGCTACTGCTTGTACTGTAACATATGCTTCCCATTCGACCCTGATTACCTGGATCACATGAATACAGTTCATGGTTTGCCAGCTTGGAACATTGACGTGGAAAATCTACCACATTCGGGAATTTTGCCGACAGAACGCGCTTTTGGCGACACTCTGAGAACCTTCGAGATTAATGTTGACGCACATGACTTCGACCTCTTCCATATTATGCAAGTCAAGAGACAAGAAATTGAAAACATCGTTCATATGAGCGTTCAACAGCATCCGCAAAAAGTACAATTCAGTTCGACAATACAATTGACAAAACCAGCTAAAGATGATGATGAAGAACCGTCCAGCCAGCCAGATAAAATCTTAGTACATGTACAGTCGAAAATGGAGCGGGTTGATTTTGGGGGCCTTGCTGATAAAACTTTCCACGCAATGGTAGAGCAGATGCTTCTATCTTTGAATAACTTTGCTTCGCACGGTAGCGGTTGGACGTTAGATCAGATTGTCAACATAGAAGTCCGACTAGCAAAAGCTAAGCCAATAACCGCATCTTCATATTTGGCACATCCCGCTAAGCTAGCAAACACCATGGCCTTGCTAAACATACGAAACAGGGAAGATGAAAACTGCTTCTTCTACTGCTTCACAGCTGCATACCATTTCAAATATGGTCCCCGACTTGTCCCTGCCGGTGCATCTTCACGCAGAATAACCAGTCCGGCAACATATGGACCAACTAACTCAATCGCAAAACAAGCAAATGGAGTGTTCAGCATGCCAATGGGCTTCCATCAGATGACAAAATTTGAGGACCTCAACGATGTTCGCGTCAACGTGTTTCGGTAAGAAAAACTTGAAATTGCTAACCCAATAGAAGTAAAAGCTGATAAAGATCATGAGAGAAAAACAAACTGTTTGAACAAAAAAGCTTTAACACAAACAAGACTCATTAGATCAAAACTGTTTCAGCTATGCTGATAGTGGATTAACACCATTCCGGGTATCGAAAAAACTCAACTGCGACTTCAACTTGGATTTGCTTCTACTAAGTGACGGTCAAATGCATCATTACGTTTTGATACGCAATTTGCGGAGTCTGGTGCACAGAGTGCGAGAGCGGGTATTGAGGACTGATAACCATCTATGTCGAAATTGCTTCCACGTTTGCTCCTCTAAAGAGCAGTATGACAAACACATTGGTTTCTGTCAACAAAACAGGCCAGCAGTTGTCAGAATGCCTCAGGAATGTACCTTCAAATATAAGAAAATCCAATCAAGGTGGTTCGCGCCAATAGTTGGGTTTTTCGATTTGGAATCGATCATTGAATCAGTCTCTGGGTGTGGTAACAATCCGAAACAAGCAGAAACAAGGATAATAGAAATTCACAAGCCTTGCAGCTACGCATTGTTATTTGTTGCTCAAGATGAAGTAGAGCTTTTTCATTTCGAATGTGTGAGCGGTCTAAATGTAATGTCACAGTTCGTGGCATCTCTTGAACAATTAGCTAGGAAAATATACAGCGTGAAGCAACGAAACAGATACTTCTCTGCTGAAGCCCCCATTGCCCGAGAAGATGTGACAGAGTGTTGGATATGTGAGGAAACGCTGGAAAACACTGTGGAAAATCCCACAGTGCTCGACCACTGTCATTCACCGGTCAGTTTCTCGGATGGGGACACAACAATTGCAACATCAATCGGAAATTTCTCAATTACACGCCTCTGTTTGCTCACAATCTTTCCAACTATGATCTTCATCATGTCAATCTTGCTCTTCAAGGAAGCAATATGCGGAACACTATTTCAATCATTCCAAGCACTGATGAGAAATTCATAGCCTTGGAAATTGGAGTCCTGATTAAAATGCGTCCTAATAAGAACGGAGTTGACAAACCAGTGTATGAGCATATAAGACTGCTCGACTCCTTCCGATTTATGCCCTCATCGTTAGACGCTCTCGCCAAAAATCTTCCAGCAAACGGGTTCATCCATCTCAAAAACTACTTCAGCGACTGGCCAAAATCTTCTGTAGACATGTTAAAGCAGAAAGGGCACTTCCCTTACAACTACATCGAAAGTTTTTCAAAGCTAGGAGAGGCTCGATTACCACCAAGAGAAAAGTGGACAAACAGTCTTCAACAGTACGACGTGAGCGTAACAGAGGATGAATACAAGCACGCGCTAACCGTTTTTGAAACTTTCAAATGTAAAACAATTGGCGAGTATTATAACCTGTACCTGAAAACGGACGTCTTTCTCTTGGCTTCAGTCGTACTATGCTTCCGCAAGGTATGCTACCAGACTTACGGACTTGACTGTTGTCAGTAATATACAGCCTCAAATCTATCAGGTGATGCTATGCTGAAAATATGCAAAGCACCCCCTTGAGCTTCTAACAGAGAGAGAGAGCAATTGGATATTGTTGAGGGGCTCATTCAGGGTGGAGTTAGCTCCATTTATAATAAGAGACTCGCAGTTGCCAACAACAAATATCTTCCGAACTTTGATCCGAAGCAGCCTTCATACATTCATAGTTATGATTGACGCAAACAACCTGTATGGGGGAATAATGGAAAAATTTTCTTTTGCCTCTCAACGACTTTGAATTCACAGACCAAAAATGGGAGCCCGAAATTGAGCCCCAACTTATCCAGAAAGTGCTTGACACTTCAGATGAAAGCAACGTTGGGTACATAGTAGAAGTCGACTGGTCTTATCCAGATGAGCTTCATGATCTACACTCAGATTTTCCCCTAGCGCCAATGAAACAAAAAGTTGAATCATGCTGGCTAGGCGATTATCAAGAAGAACTCCTATGTGATATGAAAATGAACGCGCCTCCCTCAACCAATAAACTGATTCAGACGCTATTTCCAAAAAAAATTACATATTGCATTATCAAACGCTGAAGCTATATGTACAGTTAGGAATGAAAGTAGAAAAGCTACATCGAGCGCTAGCTTTTAATCAGTCGAAGTGGTTGGCTCCTTATGTGAAACTCAACACACAGAAACGGAAGGAAGCAAAAAACAAATTCGAAGAGAATTTTTACAAACTAATGGTGAACAGCGCGTTCGATAAAACTTGTGAAGGGAAAAGAAACCGCATTAAATTAAAACTGGTCCGCAGTGAGGAAGAAGCTCTCAAGTGTACTAGCGTTCCAGAGCTCAAGTCGTTCAAAATCATTGGAGAAGATCTTGCAACTGTAAGCTTGAATCAAACAGAAATTGTGTGGGACAAACCAACAATTGTTGGTGCATGCATTCTGGATCTAGCCAAGAAATTTATGTTCGACTTTCACTACAATACCATGAAAAAGCACTTAATTTATAACTTGTTGTATTCGGACACCGACTCTTTTGTCTATGAAATCAGGTCGAACGATTTCTATGCCGATTTGCAGAAAAAACCAGCTATCAAGGACCACTTCGATTTTGTCCAACCTTCCCGCGGAACATGAGCTATACGACGGCAGCAATGCACGAGTAACTTTAAAGTTTAAAGATGAAATGGGAGGCAAACTCATCTCGGAATTTGTGGGGCTCAAACCAAAACTTACTCCATCAAACTCTCAGATGGTAAGTATGACCAGTAATAAATTGTTTTCGCATTGAAAATCAGGAAACAAGGTAAAAAGTGTTGAAAAACAAGACTCATTAAACAAAAAGCTAAAACAAAACTTTTTCAGGATTCTCGAAGCAATCAGCAAAGGGTGTCACCAGAGATGCTAGGAGGAATATGACCCATGAGCTGTACAAACAAGTGCTTACTGGTGGCGAGACGGTCCGACTTGTCAACACCAGAATTGCTTCTAGCAAACATCAGTTGATGACAGTTGTTTGCAACAAGAAATCGTTGTCCGGATATGATGACAAACGTTACATTATGCATGATAAAGTCACTACTCTACCATATGGCTATCATGCGTTGCGAGGGGAAATGTTTATGCGTAATATGATCTGTGATCCTGATTGGGTTTCGAGCGATGAAGAAGAGACCAATGTACACTTTGCAGAATTGACTATGGAGCAGAGTCCACCAGTGACTCCGCACACACAGCTACAGGAATCTTGGTCACCTCCTGATCCAGGTTTCAACCAGCGTGCGTACAGCGACGATGAGATTGAAGCGGACATTGCAGATTTTGCAAATCTGACTGAACAAGTGATTGAGGACGAAATTGAAAGGTGTTCCTTTATAGACGATCAGGCTGCTGAATCAGGTTCGTCGCCTAGTCTTCTAGATCTAAGACCCGTATCCCCCATTCATGTTTCTACTAGCTCTTCAACACAAGAGCAACCCTTCAACCATCCCGGACCCTCAAAAAGGACGAAAAAGTGCGCAAAACGAACGCTGGAGCTGATATCAGACAAAGAATCTATCAGTGTAGATAGAATAAAGAAATGGAGAGTAGTACAAATTGACACTGATAGTGACGACAATTAATTTCTGTGAAATAACTCTGCTTTAGTCTTCGTGACTTGTGTTTTGTTTTCCCCGTTTGATGGAAATAAAAAATCTTTCCAACTCGAGTTGTAGAAAAATTGTACTGTATAAGTCTTTTAAAAGGTCCCGCATAGGCAGTTGATTATTTAATATCTGAGTCATTTTTGTCCTCAGTACCTTCAATCCATTGTATAAGTCTTTTAAAAGCTCCCATATAAGCAGTTGATCAATTTATATCTAAGTCATTTTTATCCTCAGTACCTTCAATCCATAGTATAAGTCTTTTAATAGCTCCCCCATAAGCAGTTGATCAATTTATATCTAAGTCATTTTCATCCTCAGTACCTTCAATCCATAGTATAAGTTTTTTAAAAGCTCCCATATAAGCAGCTGATCAAATTATAACTAAGTCTTTTTTAACCTCAGTACCTTCAATCCATAGTATAAGTCTTTTAAAAGCTCCCCCGTAAGCAGTTGATCAATTTATATCTAAGTCATTTTCATCCTCAGTACCTTCAATACATAGTATAAGTTTTTTAAAAGCTCCCATACTAGTAGCTGATCAATTAATAACTAAGTCTTTTTTAACCTCAGTGCCTTCAGTCCATAGTATAAGTCTTTTAAAAGCTCCCATACTAGTAGCTGATCAATTTATATCTAAGTCATTTTTATCCTCAGTACCTTCAATCCATAGTATAAGTCTTTTAAAAACTCCCCCATAAGCAGTTGATCAATTTATATCTAAGTCATTTTCATCCTCAGTACCTTCAATCCATAGTATAAGTCTTTTAAAAGCTCCCATATAAGCAGCTGATCAAATTATATCTAAGTCATTTTTATCCTCAGTACCTTCAATCCATAGTATAAGTCTTTTAAAAGCTCCCATACTAGTAGCTGATCAATTAATAACTAAGTCTTTTTTAACCTCAGTGCCTTCAATCCATAGTATAAGTCTTTTAAAAGCTCCCCCATAAGCGGTTGATCAATTAATAACTAAGTCATTTCTGTCTTCAGTACCTGCAATCCATTGTATAAGTCTTTTAAAAGCTCCCCCATAAGCAGTTGATCAATTTATATCTAAGTTATTTTCATCCTCAGTACCTTCAATCCATAGTATAAGTCTTTTAAAATCTCCCATATAGGCAGCTGATCAATTAATAACCAAGTCTTTTTTAACCTCAGTGCCTTCAATCCATAGTATAAGTCTTTTAAAAGCTCCCATACTAGTAGCTGATCAATTTATATCTAAGTCATTTTCATCCTCAGTACCTTCAATCAATAGTATAAGTCTTTTAAAAGCTCCCATACTAGTAGCTGATCAATTAATAACTAAGTCTTTTTTAACCTCAGTGCCTTCAATCCATAGTATAAGTCTTTTAAAAGCTCCCATACTAGTAGCTGATCAATTTATATCTAAGTCATTTTTATCCTCAGTACCTTCAATCCATAGTATAAGTCTTTTAAAAGCTCCCCCATAAGCGGTTGATCAATTAATAACTAAGTCATTTTTGTCATCAGTACCTTCAATCCATTGTATAAGTCTTTTAAAAGCTCCCACATAAGCAGTTGATCAATTTATATCTAAGTCATTTTCATCCTCAGTACCTTCAATCCATAGTATAAGTCTTTTAAAAGCTCCCATACTAGTAGCTGATCAATTAATAACCAAGTCTTTTTTAACCTCAGTGCCTTCAATCCATAGTATAAGTCTTTTAAAAGCTCCCCCATAAGCGGTTGATCAATTAATAACTATACCATTTTTGTCCTCAGTACCTTCAATCCATTGTATAAGTCTTTTTAAAGCTCCCCCATAAGCAGTTGATCAATTTATATCTAAGTCATTTTTATCCTCAGTACCTTCAATCCATAGTATAAGTCTTTTAAAAGCTTCCATATAAGCAGCTGATCAATTTATATCTAAGTCATTTTTATCCTCAGTACCTTCAATCCATAGTATAAGTCTTTTAAAAGCTCCCATACTAGTAGCTGATCAATTAATAACTAAGTCTTTTTTAACCTCAGTGCCTTCAATCCATAGTATAAGTCTTTTAAAAGCTCCCATACTAGTAGCTGATCAATTAATAACTAAGTCTTTTTTAACCTCAGTGCCTTCAATCCATAGTATAAGTCTTTTAAAAGCTCCCATACTAGTAGCTGATCAATTTATATCTAAGTCATTTTATCCTCAGTACCTTCAATCCATAGTATAAGTCTTTTAAAAGCTCCCCCATAAGCGGTTGATCAATTAATAACTAAGTCATTTTTGTCCTCAGTGCCTTCAATCCATAGTATAAGTCTTTTAAAAGCTCCCATACTAGTAGCTGATCAATTAATAACTAAGTCTTTTTTATCCTCAGTGCCTTCAATCCATAGTATAAGTCTTTTAAAAGCTCCCATACTAGTAGCTGATCAATTAATAACTAAGTCTTTTTTAACCTCAGCGCCTTCAATCCATAGTATAAGTCTTTTAAAAGCTCCCATACTAGTAGCTGATCAATTGATATCTAAGTCATTTTTATCCTCAGTACCTTCAATCCATTGTATAAGTCTTTTAAAAGCTCCCCCATAAGCAGTTGAACAATTTATATCTAAGTCATTTTCATCCTCAGTACCTTCAATCCATAGTATAAGTCTTTTAAAAGCTCCCATATAAGCAGCTGATCAATTAATAACTAAGTCATTTTTATCCTCAGTGCCTTCAATCCATAGTATAAGTCTTTTAAAAGCTCCCATACTAGTAGCTGATCAATTAATAACTAAGTCTTTTTTAACCTCAGTGCCTTCAATCCATAGTATAAGTCTTTTAAAAGCTCCCATATAAGCAGCTGATCAATCTATATCTAAGTCATTTTTTTCCTCAGTGCCTTCAATCCATAGTATCAGTCTTTTAAAAGCTCCCATATAAGCAGCTGATCAGTTTATATCTAAGTCATTTTTATCCTCAGTACCTTCAATCCATAGTATAAGTCTCTTAAAAGCTCCCATACTAGTAGCTGATCAATTAATAACTAAGTCTTTTTTAACCTCAGTGCCTTCAATCCATAGTATAAGTCTTTTAAAAGCTCCCATACTAGTAGCTGATCAATTAATAACTAGGTCTTTTTTAACCTCAGTGCCTTCAATCCATAGTATAAGTCTTTTAAAAGCTCCCATATAAGCAGCTGATCAACTTATATCTAAGTCATTTTTGTCCTCAGTGCCTTCAATCCATAGTATAAGTCTTTTAAAAGCTCCACCATAAGCAGTTGATCAATTAATAACTAAGTCATTTTTGTCCTCAGTACCTTCAATCCATAGTATAAGTCTTTTAAAAGCTCCCCCATAAGCAGTTGATCAATTAATAACTAAGTCATTTTCATCCTCAGTACCTTCAATCCATTGTATAAGTCTTTTAAAAGCTCCCATATAAGCAGTTGATCAATTTATATCCAAGTCATTTATATCCTCAGTGCCTTCAATCTATAGTATAAGCGTTTAAAAAGCTTCCGCGCTTTCAGATGAAGATGAAAAAAGTAGCTGATGTATATATTACCAAACAAAAATTCCTCTTTGTCTCGAAAAAATTAGGAACATGTTCATAGTTACCTCCGTAGATCATCTGTGTCGATTGTAGCAATCTGTCATAATCTACCTACAACTGATCTAAGTGTCTAAGTGAACTCAGTGAGTGTTTGTGAATGGTGGTGCGTGTTAAAAGTTTGTGAACTGGTGCCGTCTAATTTTCGCAATGGGGTTTCTCTAAACCAGCAAGGTCCGCTCCTCAATCATTGGGGTTGCCAAAGTTAAGAAGGCAAGGAGTTTACTGACGTCAAGCGAGTACAGTTCCTGCTACTCTTCAGACTGTTTATCTCAAGACTTTGTACTCCAGAAAAGATATTAAAATTGATTCCCAATATATAGAATTTATCAACAAACAAAAATATAAAGGTGAGCAACATCACAAATTGGTGATTAACTAAAATGTCATGAGACAAAGAGGAGAGTTTTGAAATAAAAAACCCAAAAACTGGTCAAAACTTAAAAATTAAAAGGACTAACTGAATTATTCCTTTTCTGTAGTCGGTTTCCAACTGGCTCTCCTCGTTGCTCTCCACCTTGCTCTCCGCTTTGCACTCCCTTTTGCTCTCCGCACTACTTTGTTCAGCCAGAAAAATGTCACCAATACCCTTAATATGTACAAGTTAAAACTCGCTTAGGTAACCAGCAGGTAGCTTAGGATCCAATACACAAGTTATTTTTCACCAATACCCCTGATATGTACAAGTTAAAACTCGCTTAGGTATCCACTAGGTAGCTAAGGATCCAATACACAAGTTATTTTTCACCAATACCCCTGATATGTACAAGTTAAAACTCGCTTAGGTATCCACTAGGTAGCTAAGGTACCAATACACAAGTTTTTTTGCTATTTCTCCTTACTGGTAGAAGTTAAAATTGATTAGGTATGCAGCAGCCGGCTTAGGAACCGATACGCAAAATATTTTTGCTAATATTCTTTATCGGTAGAAGTTAAAGGTGATTAGGTACGCAGCAGCCGGCTTAGGAACCGATACGCAAAATATTTTTGCTAATATTCTTTATTGGTAGAAGTTAAAAGTGATTAGGTATACAGCAACCGGCTTAGGAACCAATACACAAGTTATTTTTGCTATTTCTCCTTGTTGGTAGAAGTTAAAACTGATTAGGTATACAGCAACCGGCTTAGGAACCAATACACAAGTTAATTTTGCTATTACTCGTTAATGGTAGAAGTTTAAACCGACTAAATACTCCGCAGGTAGCTGAGGTATCAATGCACAAGTTATTTTCGTTCTTACTCCTTATTGGTAGAAGTTAAAATTGATTAGGTATGCGGCAGCCGGCTTAGGAACCGATACGCAAAATATTACTGCTATTACTCTTTATTAGTAGAAGTTAAAACCGACTCGAAACTCCGCAGGTAGCTTAGGTATTCGAAGAGGTAAAACTCTACTTGTGATCTAAACACTGGTATTACTATTTTAAAATCTTGAAAGTAAAGAGGTAAAACAGAGACAACGCCAACAGTTGAATAAGCAATGACAACAGAGAGTCATTTATCAAATACATTTCCTGTCTTTTTGTGTCTTTAGGGCTACACGAGCCCTTAAGGCGGCCTTTCGTTGAAAAGTTTCTATATTCTCTTTATCAGCCATATTTTCCGGAGTTTGCGGAATTCTGAAGAAACGCGCTTCGTAAAATTTTTTCGCTTTCTCCATACGTCGAACGCTTCGTTTTTCCATAGCTTTGGCTTGGCTTAGTTTCAACGCCGCTGACTGATAATACACTCTTGCTTGATGATGCATTTTCTTGAAAAACTTACAGCTGCTGCATTGAGATTCGTTTCCAGCCGGTTGGGGTACTGACCTTATCCCCAGGTTTTCTGGAAAACTTTGATCAATGGCTCGAATCATCTTGTCTTCAGAGGCACAACTGTGAGCAGTGTCAGAATGAGGGCAATTGGATGAAGGCAACTGTTCCTCAACCAAAGAGTCAGAGCTCTCTGACGGATTGTTTTGCTAAAACCCGAAATCAAGATTTGGAAATTTGCCCTCATTAATCTTGAACATCATCAACTCCGTTACCAACTTCAGAAAACTTATAAGAAAAAATTACCTTCCACAAATTCTTGAAGCGAATTTTTGGTGGCGGTAAGATTTCTATTTCGCTATCGTCGTTTCCCGTCTTTGAGCTTGACCCTCGATCCCTTTCTCTGTCTCTGTTAGTCGTCCAGGTGCAGAATTGTAGAACACGACTCCCCTCTGCATTGTCTGACTCCTCAGGATACCCGTCACTGCTAGAACTCGACAGCTCATCGCTTGATTCCAGTTGAACAATTTGAACGTCAATTTCTGTGTCCATTTCCTCAGTTTTCAAACTTCGAGAATCTGATGAATGTGTTGTTGAATTCAAATTGGCGAACTTTTATCAAAGAAAACTTCGTTGAAAATTTAAAAACCAAAAATTCGATCAGATTTTGGAGCCGTGATTTGTTTACTTTATTCGTGTGAAAAATTAAAAGAAGCTTTTTTCTGAAAATTTGCCAATTTAATATCTTGTTTATAATGATGCACGAACAGTTGAGAAAGTGGAGAATGCTTGTAGTGACTGGTTTATAATCAAGATTTTAAAAGAATAGATGATGAATAATATTAAAAAGAACCTAGATTCGTTAGGTGTAATTATTCATAGGCTCTAACTGTAGTAGCCGTCTAAAGAAGCCGAATACCAGAAGTCCCCGTCTGAAAACCTGGAAAACGGGTTAGTTGGTTGTCTGAAAACACCGAATTAACCAATACAATAAGAACTATTCAATACAAGCACGGTATTAAATTGCAAATTTTGATTTTAGACATCAACACGCTAAATATAAATCTAGAAGGCATTCGTTTTAATTACAATTCAGTTTCTACATATGAACAAAACAATTACACACTAAACGAGACTATTATACCTCACTGTCTGCGGTTATAAACTGACTAATGCGTCATATACTTAATAACTCTGTAGACAGACAATATAATCTGAACTAATTCCGCGTTGGAAATAAACACTCATTCACCAAGCCGAAAAGTTACAGGTCGAAAAATTCAAACCATTCTAAATTTGGAAATTTGGATAAGTCTTTGCTTTTGGGATGAAACAAAAAAATGTTCGGGTAAATATACTTTAGGCTAAGAAAGTCAAAATGTCCCCCCCTGTAATAGGTGCATGACCCTAGCATGTACTAACTCAGAAATACTGCCCCCTCATAATTAAAAAAATGTTCGGGTAAATATACTTTAGGCTAAGAAAGTCAAAATGTCCCCCCCTGTATTAGGTGCATGACTCTAGCATGTACTACTTATGCGAAAACGAATTTCCGACAGGAATACAGCAAAAAATCGACGAAATATCCGAACAGCTTCAAAACCTCAAAAAGACGACAACGATGAACAATAAAAACTATTCTCAAACCGCTACAACTGATATCGACACCGTGCGCCGATCTATTATAGTCAGTTGTCTCCCAGAAAGCAAATAAACTATCGACAAACGAAATTCAGACGAAATCGAAAACGTTAAAAGTGTAGCGCGAAATTTAGGTTTCAACGACTCAAAATAACCGTAACAGTGAGGGCAGGAAAATATGACGAAAAAGCTACTAAAAACATGACGCTTATTGTGGAGCTGTCATCTAAATCCGAAGCTGAGCTTTTAGTGACCAAAGATTTTCAAGACAAGTTGGTAACGATGGAGAAAATATACATGTTGCTTGACTTTACGTAACCTGATCGGAAAAAGAAAGATAAGTCTTGAAGAAGCGGCGCGAGTTGATTGCTTCTGTAGTAAACCCAAAAAACTTGAAAGGTTAGAAACCTGGTTCTGTATCAAAACGAAAAGCCAGTTAACATCTGACTAGAAACGGCACCGTCGATACTCCTCATAAATCACCGTCGATCACCATGGCACCGTCGATCACCATGGCGTTATGTTATCCAGAGAAACAATGCCTTCACAGAACAAAAGTTTTGTATCGAAACACAAGCAAAGCAAATCGCATACCTTTTTGGTTTAGCACTAGATGGAATGGACCTACGTTTCATAAACAACATCAGAGCATTGCGCTGGATTGCTTGCTTCAGATGCTGCAAGGCAAATTAGACATGACATGTTCCCAAAAAACTAGTTAAGATGACTAACAAAGATCCCAATTATATAACACCAGAAGTAAAGCTTTTACTGAAGAAAAAGTAAAAAAAAAGATAAAATGCAGGGACACAGGTCGGATCGAAGATCAGATTGTGAGAAAAATACAAAAAAATTTTGACCTCAGGCAGAAAAGGAAGCAAAGTTTGTGGGAAAGAAGAGAACGGTTTAACTGCCAGACATGAAAAAGAACATATTTTAGAAACACCCCGAAATCATAACGACTACTTTACACAAATCAACACAACGAAGTGCAATAAGGTCCCGATAAATGTAGACTGCAGCAAATAAGAAGTGCCGTCAGTACCACTTCGACAAGTGTTCGAAGGCATGCGATAAACTAAAAGCACCAGCATAGGACCAGATGGTATTCCCTTTTGGGTTTGGTCAGAGAATGCGCACTCTTCGGCAGAACCGATGTTGAACATTAACACTTCGCTTCTGTGGGGTGTTGTACCTCAACAATTGAAAATCGCCGGGTCGTCCCTCTGCCAGAAGTCAATAAGCCAAAGGGCACGAATGAATATAGACCTATATCTGTAACGTCAGTTATATCAAGATTCACAGAAAGAATTATCCTCAAAAACTTTATCGGATAAGTACAACGAATGGCTACGGAAATCAGCATGGGTTCCAAAAAAGAGCTTCAACAACAAGTAAGCTTTTGAATATTCAACACCATATTTCGAATTGTAGACAAAGTCAAGCGAGTCATGCAAGATTAATTTCAACCGATTTTGGAAAAGCATTTGATCGAACCCAACTTTTGAAATTTGTTGATAGTATGCTAAAATTTGACCCAATTGTCAATCGTTATATCATACGATGGGTGTCTGACTTCCTCACATGACGGAATGTACACCTAATGTAATGGAATCCGATCCTCAATTGAAAAAATCAACCAAGGCGTCCCCCAAGGTTCAGTATTGGGAGCGGTATTGTTCAATATTGCAACAGCAGATCTCAATGCCGACAACATGCCTAACACTTACATGGAGAAGTTTGCTGACCATGCTACTTCCATTTTTCATGGAGTTAATGGAACAGATTATTACGAAGTTCTTCGTGATGTTAGGGAATGGTGCCTTATTAATCAAAGTGTTCTGAATGAAGATAAAGCGAAGATTTTGACAATACCGTTCAACGGTAACTCAACCATCGCCGAAACACAATACGACGTAGAAGCCTTGAAAATACTGGGAGTGACACTTGACAAGAAATTGAATTTTAATGAACTTGTCAAGTCATTAACGAAGAAAATGACATCAAATATCTACCTCATCAACCGCCTTAGGAGTTTTGGAATGGTCAAAACAGATCTCTCGTATGTTTACAATACACTAGTGAAAACAAAAATTGAGGATGCCATTACCGCTTGGGCTAGTGCTAATGAGCAATACCTTGTTACCATTGACAACATACAAAAACTAGCACTCAGACTGCATCATTGACGAATTCGAAACATTCAGATATTATTCGAAAAATAACGAGATGCTAAGCAAATCTCAAAATTTTCCTCATATTCTATACGATATGGTCAACGAGAGCAGCAGACAGAGTTACCCAGACGAAAAAACGAAAAACTACGCCACAGACGTGTATTACCTCTCAAAAAATATGAAGCAGCCTTGAAACTGTTTAGAATGAACAATTTTTAATATCTAAATGTTTTTCAAGATCTTTCTGTACTTTGTTGAGTTTGTTTGATGGATTTCAAAACAATTTAAAGTCTTTCTTCTTTTTTTTAAAAAAATAACATTCAGTAAAATACCAATTTGAGATTATATTCTGTTTCCACCAAGGCAAGGCTGGAGGACATATACTAGTTGTCATGCAGCTTGTTGAAATTTTATCGTTTGATGATCACCTGAATTCTGTTTTTTAGTATAATGGCGAATGCAATTTGGTCAGTATATCTTGCGTGGATTTTTATTGTTGTTGTTAAGAATTCACAGAATGACTCCCTTTTGGAGGTTAGAGTTGTTGTTTTCCAATCAATAGTGCTTTCACATCCGCCATTCAATGGAATTTTCCTGCAAACTTTAACTGCTAGAAATTTACATGGCATTAATTGTCAAGTAAACAGATCTAAATGTGTGCTATTTACCCAGGAAGTATGATCGTTGGTGGTGATCTTCTGAAAGTTAGGTCTTGCCGGCTGAACTGTTTTTCTGCAATATTAGATTAGCGAAATTACAAAATTTACGGTTTCGGGGAATATCTGAAGACTTCAAATGTTTCTAGCGAAGTTTTTAGCAATTACAGTATTGCTGATCTGATTAATGCGATTTTTCGTGCAATCGATTCTTTGTCTGATCATTGTTTGTCTGACAATTTGACGCTTCGTCCTCAAAAACGGGATAACAGGTACAGCCTGGAAGGCATTAAGTTCTCTTAGAGCCTTACTACACACTCGTCTCTAAGTATGCGATCCACTGAAACTGTTTAAGAGACTTAAGTTCACGGTACAAAGGGTGGTTTGACATCCGTCAACCCCCCCCCCCCCTCCCACGGAGATCACTCCCTCACCTTCATTCTTCCCTATAGCCACTCAAGAATCTTACCAGCTGAACTGTTTATCTCAAAAGTTAGCTGAGTAAAACTCCAAACATATTTGGCCTTCGACAATATCTGAGCACTTAATGTTGTGACAGCCTCCTGAATTTTAAGCAGAATCTAAGAACGAAACAGCTCATGCAAAAAGAAAATCAAATAGATTGAAGTAACACCTCTCAGATATTAAAAGCGTTGAGAAGAGGAGTAAGTTGCTCTCACGAGTTTGAGCTTTGTACTCGCAGCATAATTTTAAACACGCTTTAAATGGTTTCCGTTCCGATCCATTTAAAAAATACCTTACATTCGACATATCGGTTCTTTAAACCTATATCTAAGTTCTATTTCTATATCTAGAAACACATACGCACAGCCTCAGTGTGATCATTATGTTTAATTTAATAAATAACGTATGATGATTTGTAATTTTTTTAGACACGTATTTAAGTTACGGTTATGCTTTTTTTTTAATTCACGTGTTTCGTCCCCCATAACTTTTTTGCCCGCAGGGGCACCTGCTGTTTTTAAGCTGTACAGTGCTATATAACAACACATAAATTGTAATTGGGGGCATAAAAACAGGGGGGGGGGGGGGGGTGGGTGAAACAATATTTTCCAAATTGCAAATAAGAGTTTGATAAGTTTGTTTGTTTCGATTCCTGATAATTATTGGTTTGCTCATTTTTCTGCCATTTCTTGCAGATGTGCTATGAGTGTCAACTCAAGTGAGAGTTTGAACGCCCAAGCTCTTCATGCTGTCAAGGTCTCTCAAATACAACAGGAATTGCACAATTTGCAAGTTGAGGCCCTGCACATAACCAGACGCCTCCGAGCCGACATCAGTACTCTCTTTCACCATGCTCAATCTGGAATTCAGCAAACTGAGCAAGATTCTGGCTCAGGCATAAATCAAAAATCAGCAAAGGAGCATTTTATAGAGCAACTGAGAGCTAATCAATTGAGCTTGTCCAGGGACTTCTCAGAACTGTCAAAGTATCTGAGTTTGATTACGTCCAGAGCAGCGAGTTTTTCGGGCCAAGTCAATCCGGGTCAACAAGTCCCAAACCTCTTGCTTAGTGGAAAACATGGCGATGATAATCAGCACGCTGTTGTCAAAATAGCAGGTTAATTAATTAATTAATTAATTAATTGCTGCGATAGATTAGTGGAGCTGTTATTGGCCTTCTCTCGAGTTCTTACGAGAGAAAGCAAGTCTTTACCATTGTACCCCCACCCCACGAAGTTATAGGCCCCCATTATGATATAGTTACCGTTATTGGGGGCTATAGGGTGACCACTAAACGGGGGGGGGGGGGGGGGTCACATTGGGCGAGACCCGAGAAAGCGCTTTATTTGGGAGCTGCCTTTTTTATCTGAATCCCGAAATGTGGATCCAAAAATTTTAATTAGTTCAAATTGCTAAACAAAATTGAAAAGCATAGAGAAGAGGTGTTAACGTTTTTGGGCGAGAGAAAAATGGGGTAAAGTTTTTTGCTGAGCGAGCAAAATTGTCGTATTCACGTGCGCATTTCCAAAGCTGAGAGCGAGGTACCAAATGGATTCTTTAGACTAATTTTTAGGCATTTGAGGCTTATGTAGCCGCTTTGATCATCTGAGGAAGTCGAAGGGTTTTTCGCCATGAATTTTATTTTAATGCTGTTTGTGATGGTTTCAAACAAACATCAAGAAAATTAGAAGTTTTCTTTATTAAAGTTTCAAAGAACAAACGAAGAACTTACCTGACGAACTTTGTTGCTATGTCGATAAGTAATAGCCACAAAATCTTATTGACCTATCAATCAGATGTCAGAAGTAAATTCTCTCACCCACAGAAACCCGATTCTAACATCCACTGACCTCCAACTAATGAACTCGATTGTATCTAGGCCGTATATGATTCTCATGAAATAATGATGAAAAAAGAAAATCACCTCTGAGATTCGGAACTATTATCTAGTCATATGTCAATCAAGTAAAATATTTTTAGCTTATCTAAATTTTCTCTGTATATTTTCGCATAGGTAACCACTATAAATACGAGCTAATTTTTGTATATTTTCAGTTCCAAATTTAATTTAAAATTCAACTTATTGAATTCTTTTGACCCGTGTTATCGACCACGACAATGGTGTTCAGACCAGCTACAGACAGACAAATTTTGGATCTACAGAATGCAGAATCAGCTACTGCGTGGATTATGTCTTTTATTGCGAAATGTCGCGCAGAGAAGAAACTGGCACTGTACAGGACCTACAGGTAACCAATATTTCTTAGTATGTGCGGGCAAGATGCAATATTAAACTTAGGAGCCTAATGAGTCCTAGGAATTTGATAAACACTCAGTATAAGGACATCAGATTGGCAATTCAAAATTATATTTCTCTTAATGAGAGAGTAGTAACGGCAGAAAGGGCTAAATTTCTGTCCGTAATACAAGGTGCAGGGGAGTCAGACGACGATTTACTAGCACGTCTTAGAGAAGAAGCAAGCTATTGTGACTTCGATAAACTGAAAACATCGGCTAACCCCGAAGAGGAGTTGGTAAAAATAAAGTTTATCTCAGGTTTGAGGGACCCCGAAGCAAAACTTAGACTACCAAACGGTATTAAGGCAAAACCAGCAATGTCGGTTACTGAAGTGACCGAGAGCTTACAGTTCAGAAGTCATGCAATGGCTTTTGCAAGTTCTTCATCAGGTAATAAGCCCTTTACTGTGAAAGAAGAAGTTGGGTTCAACTTCAAAAAGACCTTTCGAAAACCAAGTGAAAAATTTACAGCTAATAAAAGCAACATGTGCAGTAGGTGTGGAGGTAAGCCACACTCGACTAAACCCTGTTTTAGTACAATAAACAGAATAACTTTTGCGAAGAAAATATTTCTTCAGAGCAAGAATCTCCACCATCGGAGATCTGAATGTTTTATACAAAAGAACAAATCTTTAGCATATCTGCGACATGGGAATATATCTCGATAAATAACTGCAAAGTAAAAATGCAGGTAGACACAGGTGCAGGTAGCATAGTGATATCATCAAAAATATGGACTGAGCTTGGTAAACCTCAGTTGGATGGTAAGATAAGACATCTCGAAGCTTATGATGGTCATCAATTAACGCTTCTAGGATCACTTACTTGTGACGTTGAGTGGAACAGAAGCATGCTCACACAAAAACAACTAGCAGTTATGCTTTCTGATAAAGAATTTGGACTACTTGGTGGAGACTTTCTACCCAAGCACGGTGTGAACAACATCACAGCCGAGCACCTACCTGCTATGAAGGGTTACAAAGCTCATGTGAAGCTGATACCAAGATCACAACCAATGTTCTGTAAAGCCAGAAAAATACCTCTACCTCTTTAAGATGAGGTCAGAGAAGCTGGAGCAGATGGTCAGACAGGGCATCCTTGAACCGGTACAACCAGGAGGAGTCACTAATGCATCTCCAGTGGTGTGGCAGAGACAGAAGAGTGGAGAACTGAGACTTTGCGTGGACTTGAAAGTGCACATCAATGGCAAGGTTATGAATGAGGACTACCCAATACCAGACATGGAAACGATCTTCCATAGCTCAAATGGGGCCTCATACTTTGGCAAAATTGACCTCTCAGATGCCTACTATCAAATTGAACTTGACGATGAGGCAAAAGTTATATGCACAATTTACACATCTCAGGGACTGATCAAGATGTGCCGACTACCTCAGGGATTGAAAAACTCGTCGTCAATCTTCCAGAATTGCACCGAATCAACACTCAAAGGAATCAAAGGTGTTGTGATCTTTCAAGACGATTTATTGGTCTATGGAACTACCAAGGAGCAGTTCGACAGGAGAATGCTTGCAATCAAGAGCGGACTACGTGAGAAAGAGTTAACTATTAATGAGAAAAAATCTAACTGAAAACCAGTCGATAGCGTTAGTTTTTTTGGAATACTCCGTTTCAAAGGAGGGAATAGCACCAGATCCCAAACATGTTGAAAAAATCAAAAAAATGCAAAAGCACTAACTAACAACAAGCAACTCGAATCGTTTGTCGGGCTAGCAAATTTTTACGGTAGAATGATTCCTGATTTCGCAACAAAAATGCTATCCTTATATAACATGAGAAATAGGGATTTCTCATGGGGCAAAATGCAACAAAAAGCCTTTGAAGACATAAAAAATGAATTATGTGCTAACTCACTTGTACAGCCATATAGTTTACAAAAAGAAGCAACAGTTACCACTGACGCCTCTGAAAAAGCCATTGGCGGGGTTCTTTCGCGAGAAGGACATCCAGTTATATATGTATCGGGAAAGTTGAATCCAGCGGACCAAAACTCCTCGAACATAGAGCGGGAAGCACTGGCAATTGGGTTTGTGGTCACAAGACTGAAGCAATTCGTTCTTGGAAGACAATTTACCCTGATGACGGAACACAAACCACTCAAATACCTCTTTGAACCAGACGAGGAGATCCCGAAGACGGCATCGGCTAGAGTCACAAGATCGGCAATAGCTCTAATGGGCTTTGATTATGAGTTGAAGTAAACACCACGAGAGCAGATATCCCATGCAGATGCTTTTAGTAGAATGGATTTTGACACAGACGAATCCGACAACGATCGAGTGTGCTTCGCAATCAATAACATCTACTTCGCTCCGTGATTTGGTGACCCTAGCAGAAATCAAAACTGAACTTGGAAAAAACAGACTCTTCCAGGACATAATGAAACGAATCAAAAGCGGCAATTGGAAACAATGTTCAGAAGCGGAAAAAGGATTCGAACAACAGAAAGATGCACTGACTATACACAATGGAATCATCTTCAGAGGTGTTGTTCCTTTCATTCCACCCAAACTACGACACTTGGTTTTGGCAAAAGCGCATGAGACACATCCTGGGAAGAATGCAACTGAGGCATCGGTCAGATTGATAGCATGATGGCCTGGCATTTCCCAAGACGTTCAAGATTTTGTTACTAAGTGTAAGAAGTTTCAAATGAACAAGCCTAGCCTGGGACAAACAGTCTCTACGTGGCCAGAAGCCGACGTTTGGGAAGGGCTCCACATGGACTGGGGTTATGTTAAGGACCAAGGCAATATCTTAGTAATTGTTGACGCGGGTTCTGGCTGGATAGAAGCCTTCCCCGCAGGAAATAGAACATCAGAAACAGTTAAAGTTTATCTTAGTCAAATCTTTGCAAGATTCGGAATACCAAAAACTTTAGTATCTGATAATGGACCTGAATTTTTAAGTGTTGACCTTAGTGGTCTGAATCACTGGGAATTATGAGAATGGAGTCATCCGTCTATCATCCAAGAGCTAATGGACTAGCTGAAGGAGCAGTTCAGACAGTGAAGCGGGCACTTCAAGCATGGAGTCCCAATCTTAATGTGTCATTTGGAGCATTCCCGCAAAGGGCACTGATGACAATTCGCTACACTTCAAAGACGAGGAGCAAAACTCCTGTCGAACTCCTGCTGGGACTACCAGCAATAGCACATTTCGACTTGTTGAACCCATTCTATTCAAGGCCAACGAAAAGAGAGACAGTTCCTGCTGCCTTCATCATCAGGAAGGGCTTGAACACATCTTTCATACACCCTGAAAACTCAACACGGACTATTGTAGTGAGCGACAACCAAATTGCAAGACTAGACGAGGACAATTTGAAAACTGAAACCACCAGTGTAGGAGGCCATATCTCAATCAGAACCACAACTTCAGAACACAGATGTGGGACCCTCACATCAGGAGGAAGCGTCTGCAGCCACATCAGCTGCAGAGCACAAACAACCTGAACGACCAGAGTCTTCTCGAACATCAACAAGAAACAGAAAACAACCCGACAGATTTGGAGAACCTATACCCACAAACTTGCTTAAAAACGGAGGGAGGGTGTGATGGTTTCAAACAAACATCAAGAAAATTAGAAGTTTTCTTTCTTAAAGTTTCAAAGAACAAACGAAGAAATTGCCTGACGAACTTTGTTGCTATGTCGATAAGTAATGGCCACAAAACTAAACTCAATTCTAATTTTGTTTGGCGCTATCAATATCTTATTGACCTATCAATCAGATGTCAGAAGTAAATTCTCTCACCCACCACACAGAAACCCGATTCTAACATCCACTGACCTCCAACTAATGAACTCGATTTTAACTATTGTAACAGGATTCGGAACTATGATCTATTCACATGTCAATCAAGTAAAATATTTTTTAGCTAATCTAAATTTTCTCTATGTTTTCGCATAGATAACTACTATAAATACGAGCCAATTTTTGGATATTTTCAGTTCCAAATTTAATTTAAAATTCAACTTATTGAATTCTTTTCACCCGTGTTATCGACCACGACACTGTTGTGACTTCGATGCGTTTTAATAACTTTTCTGCAAAGTTGTACAGTTCGTGTGCTCAAGAGGGATTGAGTGGAAAGATTTTTTCTTTCTGATTGTTTTTGTTAAAGCAGGATTCACTTTTGTCAATTTTTGGTATAGCTGCTACTCTGGTCAGGCTTAATTGCTGATGTCAGATTTGTGAAAAGTTGATAATTGTAATTTTAAATTGCTCCGATCGAGAAACAAGGTTTTTTAAACTCAAGAGAGTTTTGTCGAGCTATTTTTTTTTGACAAAAAAACTGTAGAATTATACATCATAGAAATCTGAGGTGTTACCAGATAGCTTTTGCTCCAGAATATGGTTCAACCGTTATTCAGGCTACTTTTCTCCAAATTTCCATGTTTGACTCAAGTCCGACCACTAAGATCATGCCAACTGGTGATCAAAAATTTCAAGATACACTTATTCTATCATCTCTCCTTAAGCTTGAATATCATTCACATTTTAAGCTGGTATAGCATAAGGAAGTCAAAACGAAAATAGTCCTTTCTAACACCACGTGATGTTCCATCTTCGGGTCTAGCCCAACAGTTATTATAGAAGGATTAATTGTTTCAATTCCATCTTTAATTATGTAATGCAAAATTTAAGTTATCTAACTTTATGCCCGTTGTTCACTGTAACATGCTTTCAGGGACATCCTCTCCAACAGTTTTCAACAAATACCAACAGATGCTCAATTCGGCCATAGCGTGGGAGAAGTTGGAGTCCAATGCATCATCCATTTACGAATCACTTCATAATGGCAGAGCACTGTTTAAGAGGAGAGAGGGAGCAAAGTTGCAGTACATTGACCCTGTCAATATTGAGTCAAAACTGAAAGACCACACTAAAAAGTAGGAGCCGGATGTTTCGTTCAGAAACGATGGCAATGGAATTAATTCATCTTATAGGGTTCATTTAATACCATTTTGCTTTGATAAAAAATGTGTTGCGGATTGATTTTGCAGCTTTTAAAAAGTAGTATGTTCCGTTTAGTAGATTGGGCGGTATTTTATTTAGTTTTGCTCATATCTGACGACGTTAAAAAGTAAGCTGGGTCCCTAGTGCACGTTTTTGTTGGAACGATTTTTTAATTGCTCTCTCAGAGCTTAAAAACAGCTGAACTTATTTGGCGGCAGTTTATTGCTAAAAGTTAAATGGAAATTGCACCAAAATTGATTTCAAATTTCAATTTAAATCTTGCGGTGGTCAAAAATTTGCTCGAATGAAATCATTTGAAGTCATATAGGTAATGTCCCCAATGCAGAAGGATTTTGAAAATTAACTCCAGTTCGCCGATCATTTGAGAGCAATTTTTCTGACATTGGTTTCATCTGTCTTCTAATAGACGCGTCATCTTACCAACTAGTTATTTTTCATTCCTCTCCAACGAAGATTATAGAAATTATGTTAGTACTGCGGTCTTTTTTCATGCGATTTTGCGTCTAACACTTTCGACTTCAAGTCCTCAAAACGGCATTAACATTTAACGCGCGGAGGGCATTAAGTTCTCTAAGAACCTTTTGGCTTACTAGACTCTATGTATGCGATTCACTGAAACTGTCTTGGAGACCTTGCGGCGGTCACTCCAGCCGCTTCAATTAGGCTAGAGCCAGCCTCTCTAAACCGTAGGTAGCTACTGAGACAGCCAACCGCTTGCCAGTTGTTTGAGATCAGTTCGCCCGAAGTTAGTCGGTTATATTTGTCTTTTTTTACTTCGTCAAACGAAAGTTTGTTTTGCTCTACCCATTTTTGCCGCTCTTCAACATTGTTTTTGCTGGTTCTCCGCAAAATTTTTGGTTATAATTAATGTGAATTTATTTAACATAATATGATATGTTTGGATATTTTTAACATCATATTTCGACGAAAATGGAGCTCAGACTTAGTCCAGTCTTTTTTGCGTTTTTTGCCTGGTATGTTTTGCTCAAAATCGAAAGCTGACGTTACCGTAAGAATGTTGAAAGTTTGCACATTAGATTTTACTGTTCTTTGGTTTTTAATTTGGGGCCTCGCTCTTTATTTTTTTGCTCTCTATTCTGGTTACTACCATTGGATCACTTGTGGAGAAGACGAAAACCTTTTTTGCGCTAAATTCTAACATTCTGCTGATGATGAATTTGTGTTCCTGACGTCATTTGTCGCATGCTGCATTGGTTTTTGGTCAATGGGTTGTTAAATTTTTTAGAGCTCTTCTAAAATCTTATTTGAGAATGCGAAATCTTAAATTAAATCAGGGCTAACCAGCTGGATAATCATAAAGCGTTGTTTCTTGAAGATCCTTAGTGTTTGATGTTCTGCTTAAGAATTGGATAGAAGTTGGACAAAATTAGCTATTCACTTGACCACGTTGTTTTCCGCTCAAAAAATTGTTTTAACATGAATTTCCTACTTCAACTCAATGTGAAAAGTGTTGTTTATTTTTCGAGAATTCTAGAGAAAGACAACAACCTGACTTTTATTGACCTCACTGGCATATTTGTCTGTCCTATTTTGAGAATACATTAAGTTTTAATCTGAGAAGCATGATCTACCCTTCATAATCACTTATTCATATCACCACTTGATTTGGTAACCAAGATTGTAGATGAGCGCCGTGGGAACATAATATGCAAACACACATAACGGAGCCTCTTTGTTGTCTTTGTTTTTTTTTAACTTTTTGTTTGGATTTGGAACACATCATTTGGTGATGTTGAAGAATTAATTTTAATTTCACTCAAACAAAGTTTGAAGCAATTGTATTAGACAGGTTGCTCTTTTTTATGCATTTTTTTGCCAAGACTTCTGTCAGACCGCTCGTGTCTTTTCATCTTGAGAAACTGGGTAAACTGACAAATTCTGATGGTAAGCAAACTACAGATAACCACCCC
This sequence comes from Convolutriloba macropyga, assembly GCF_964194025.1. Taxonomy (NCBI): domain Eukaryota; kingdom Metazoa; phylum Xenacoelomorpha; order Acoela; family Convolutidae; genus Convolutriloba; species Convolutriloba macropyga. The sequence goes on along the minus strand of NC_134471.1, from coordinate 59,847,664 downwards.
TCCTACCCAACCTCCCCCCTCCCCCCCCCCCAAAAAAAAAAAAAAAACTATCACTCCCCCACATACCACCCCCTACCTAACTCAAAACTATTTATCTTCCCTACCTACGCCACAGCACCCCCACTAGCCGCCCATTTTTCAATGACTTTGAGCTGTGAAAATGGGATAATCATTTAACGCCCTGAGGGCAATAAATTTCCTTAGAAGCCCTAAACTAGCTTTCGTCTTTCAAGTGCGTAGTGAGCTCAGGTTGCGGTGAAGGCCTAAGTCCATAATGAAAAGGTCAACTTTTGAAAATTTTGAGTCCAAATTTTTGGGAGTTTCTTCTTGTTCTCCATTTTTTAACTTTTTTGTCGGATGGTTCTTATTTTGACGATTGTCACAGTTCATAATCCTAAATGCAAAATATCTGCAGTTTCATGTTTTTGAAAGTTTTTGTCAGTTTCTTGACTGTTAGGCGCCACTGGAGATTTGTTAACTTATGCGTGGCCAGATTGCTGTAAGTCTGCAAGTTTTTAAGTTGAATGTTTTTAAGTTTGCTGAAATTTTTTTTATTATTTCCATTTTTTTCTGAGCTCAAGTTGTTTGTCAGTAAACCATTTTTCTAGGTATTCACACTTCTATTTTTTTCTTCAGCTTTGTTTACAGGACACTGATGCCAAGAATTTCTAACGATTTTTTAGTTTATTACTTTTTAATAGCCGCCCTCATCTTCTCAGCCGGCTATTATAGCGCTCCTATTTTTTTTTACCTCGTCGAATAAAAAAATGTTTCACTTTACCTCATTTTGCCGCTTTTTCAACATTTTGCGTGATATCTTTTTGACTTCTCTAGGCTAGTTTCTCTCTTCTCTCATTCTGCTAAAAGTGATTTTGAACATCAGTTGCTCAGCAAAGCAATTCAAAATGAACAGAGTCAGAATAAAAAATTGAAGTCAGAAATAGAAACGGGATAAACCCATAAAGCCCAATTTTAGATGCCCGCTGTTTGAACGTCGTTCCTATAAGTCTTAGTTACCATCTCTTATACTTATTGGTATTGATAGTAGCCCCTGTAGCCTCTCTCTGAGAAACGAAGTATGTTCAACTACGAAATGCCATCAAAATAAATCGGACTTAAAAAATGTTTTTGTATAAAATTTTTTTTTTCAATATCTTCTATTCTTTCAATCCCAATCATGCTTATTGGAATCAACGGCGGCTATTTTCCGGCAATCTGCCGGGTATGTTTTTAAATTGAGGTAATTTTCAAAACAGTTTGTTCTGCCTGTCCCTGCTTGCCTGTTATATGTCAGCAGGTTTTCAGGCCAAGCTTTCGTTGTTGCTTTCTTCCACTTTTGAACTCTTAATCCCAAAATTTTCTGCAATGCTATTGTTTTTATAGCTGCGAAGCTGTAAGCTGAGCGTAGCTATATTGCGGTGCTCTTGGTTTTTTTTTTGTTTCGTCGTCTGACGCTCTTTTTTCGTTTTACATTTGTTCACACAGCAAAGCTGAAAAAGTCAAATTTTCTGAATGACTTCTTCCTCTCACTAACGGCATTTGCGCGCGTGACGTCATTTCTCACTCGCTTTAGCAAAAGTTTTTAGGTTATTTGCGTGATTAGATTTTGATCATACGTGACTTACCTCACTCAATAAAATGACATTTGCACTTTAAAACTTAAGTTTAATTTGAATTTGTTTAAGGTCAAAGGAACTCCTATGTGCAGTAAACTTCCCTAATAAGAGGCGTCTGTGGAATGAATTTTAACAAGCTTTATTAATTTATCGCTGAATGTTTTTTAGCTTAGTTTTTTGAGCTGCGTCGATTTTTTTTTCAATTTAGATCTGTATCTGTTTCTATCTCTATTATATGGCACGCAGGTCTATTCTTTCGCAGCTATTCCGGCAATCTGCCGGCTATGTTCTTACAATTTAATAAAATTATATTTGTTTCGCTCGTAATGTTCAATTGGCCTGCTGTTGAGGACGAGGAGTATTTAGTTTTTCTTTCAATTCTTTCTATTTTATTTCAGGTTTTGTTTTGCTATGTCTTTAGTTCGTTGTTTTTATCGTTGGATCGCATTTTTGGTTTTACATAAGTCACAACTTTCATGTTTGATTTCCGAACTTACTGTTTGTCACTTAGTGTTTCAACTAAATGGAATTTAAAATCCATCCAAAAAAGTTACGCGGATACGTTCAAGTTAAAGTGAAATCAAAAGAAACGAGATAAACCAATAAAGCCCGAGCTGTGAATGTTTCAAAGTTAATGTTTTAAGTTGTCACAGTTACTAAGAGTATACTGCTAGCTGGTATTCGTATTAAGCATATTCTCCAATTTAGAGTTGATATCACTATATTTCTCAATTCTATATTTATCTTATCAACGTCGGTCAGTCGGGCTTCAACGGCGGCTAATCTCCGGCATTTTGTCGGCCATGTTTTTGGATTGTTTCAGGGCTTTTGAAAGCCATGCTGTTTATATTTTCTTTCTGTTTGATCGAGTTTGTACTTATTCTGATATCTGAATCGTTTCACTATGTTTTAGTTATGACGAGAATGGAGTGTCTTTTATCATCAAAGCATTTGTGGAACACAGAATCATTCAAGTGCGATTGGAGAAGATATGCAGTATATACCTATTTGTAAAGGACTGGCAGATTGAAAAAGTATGTATAGATATATACGCTCATGTTTGTTTATAAATATAAATATTATTTTTTAGAAAGACAAAACTAAAATGTGCTGCAATTTCATGCCATGGTTACGCAAGGCTGTTACCTTTTTCCAATTTTTTGAATGGAATCAAAAGGATTACAGACATCTCTTGAAATCTGCAGATTTTACCGGAATTTTCTAGTTTTTACAGACATTTATTTTTTGTCGATCATGTTATAAGATCAACTGCATTGGACTGTGTGAAATTGAGGATGATACAGACTACGATTCAGACAGGATCCACAAACCATCCAAGTTTAAACTGTACCAACAGATGGCTCTATTTATTCACTCCTTCTACTTCTCAGCACTAAGACTGGGCTACCCTCCAGTCAATGATGATGCTATTTTTAAGTGCCTCAGGATGCTCAGGTAATTTTTACCAAACATTTTCCTTTCAACTGAAGAATGCCGCACATCTGCAATAGGCATGTTTAAGCTTAACTTTGATTTATAACTGGGCACTAACTTTCTAATCTATTGAATTTTTAGATCTTGATTAGTATTCCATTCCTCGTTTACAAAGCATATTAAATGTGCAATGCTTGAACAGCATTACAGGTTTAATCAGCAAAAATTTGTTCACGCTCTCAGCATTAGCTTCATCTCTTCGTCTGTCTTGATTGGATTTTTCTGGATCTTGTTATATTTACTTTTATTTTGAGTCCCTGCTCGTTGGGAGAAACAAAATCAAAGCTTCAGTGGGCACTTAGTCGAGTAGCATTTGAATTTACACGTTTCTTAATTGATCTCGAACGAAGTTAGAAACAGATATTGTACACTTTAAGATAAAATTTAACCCTCAAACCGGAATTTTCTTGGTAAATTGTCCGTTTTCCAAGGTATCTTTAAGGCATTTTGTGACGGTGACAAATCATCAGAAGTTTAAGAGATACAAACCGAGAAAAACTGATAATATAGCAAACGGATAACATCAGATAAAATTTTGCAATTCTCTGTAAGCAGCAGTAAATTGAGTTGGAGTAAATCAAGTTGAACAGATTTCCCGTAGGACTCAGCATACTGCTGGTTGTAGAAAATGAGCGATTTGAAAACTAGCAAACTCTAGCAATCTGGATTTTCTCCGCAGGACGATATTTTTTGCAAATTAAGAGCAATTAAAGCCATCACTTTTCTGTCGATTCAAAAACAATCAGAGTACTGACATTACTCAAATACTAACAATTTATCATGTGAAACTGCAATTTTAGCGTATACTTTTGTCAACGAATGTCAAATGTCTTATTGCAAACTTTTCCCTTGACTAAGTTTAATTTTTTGCCACTTTGCTATGTTATTCACAATTTTATACTGCCGAGATTTGTACTATAAGTTATTTAAAAAAACATTTTGGGTTGTTCAATTTATCATTTAGTCAAGTTAACTGTAATAAAACTTTCTGAAGCCCCTTAGTGAACTTACTGCCTCATCGCTGACAAGCCCACCTCAATAGCAGGCTATAACAAAATGGAGCTAGCTGATGTGGTTCGAGGGCAATGGGTCCGACGTTAGTGGGTTGTGTTCAATTTAAGATGGTGTTGAAATGCCTGGTAGAACTTTTTTGTTGCGCTTTTAGGGAGAATATTTGTTATTGAGCTGAGCAATGTTTTGAGGTGCTAGGGGCAACTTATCACTCCAAAGTTATTACTCCATAACTTATTACTATATAACTTCATTACTCTCAAGCCTTTAGATACTGCTGTGCAAGTAACCAGAACCCATAGTCGATAAATGAGATAGATGAACAACGCATTATAAAATTAGGACTTCAAATCGCTCAAAAACAGTCGATGTAGTTGTTAATTTGACCTAAATTGCCATAAAAAGTGCGACCGATTTTGAGTATGTTCGTTTATGTTATAAAATAGTGAAAAATATGCTTTTCTGTTTTGTCAAAAATCTGCTTTTCAAAAATTTGGCAAAAAGAAAAGCCGCAAGTTCATTGGACTATTGACTTTTGGTACATGGAGAAATACAACTTTGTGAAAACTAGTTAGGAAAGACGATGAGTGAGATGACCTAATTTTTTTGCTCATTTTAAATCATTGAAGTGCTCGATAACATTTTTCAGGTACTACAAAGACTTCTTGACAGATAGCTGTTTCAAGTGTGGGAGGATCACTCTACATGGACTGCCTCCATTCTGCATTGACTTTGGAATGATGGAAACAGATAGAGCCAACTTGTCATCCTCATCCGATACTAGAATTTGCAGATACCACGTCGAGTGCTTCCCTCACAACCTGTAAAAGAAAATGTATTTGAGTTGTTGGACATTCAGTTACTGTAAAATTTGAGAAAATCGAATTGAAACTTATCAAATGTTTGATGATCTCAATATTGATTGAAGAATTGTTTATGCAACGTTTGCTTATTGATGTTCAGTTTACGTCCCGAATTTTTATTATTTAAAGCTTTAACTTTCCACAGCAGAGGTTAAATAAAAGTATACCGAAAGGAGTCCTGTTACTTTTTTAAATCAGCCGAATGACGATGTTCAATACTGGATTTTTGTAAAATTATTCACAAAGGGGAAATGTTACCGGTTTTCACAATATACCGTTTATACTTAATAGTCTATTGATTTGCTTCGAAATGACAGCTGGAAAGAACTTTCACGGCAATTATCTTCCCCTCATTAATAGCCGCGTCCTCAATTCTAGGCGGCTATTATAGCGCTCCTAAATTTTTTTTTTACAATTCAAAGAATTTGAATTGTATTGGGGCGATGTCTTTTTTTTAAGATCTGTTCACACATTTTCATGATTTTTGAAGTCAAATTGGAGTAGTGATTTTTGTCACGCTGAAACAGGAAGTGGAGCGAAAAAGCGAGTGGTTTTGTGGCGTAAAATTTTTTCGCTCTAAATTTAAAGTGGTGTGAGAAAACGGTTTTTGAACAAAAATTCGCTTTCTCGCTAGTGGTTTTTTGTTCACATGCGGCATTTTCACTTTGATTTTTACTGTTTTTTCAATTTTTTTTGGATAGGATTTTTTTCTTAATGGTTTTCCCAATCCATTCATAGTCCGTTCTAGGTCTAGTTTTCTGTTTAGTCAATGAAAATTCTTTGAATTGTACGTCAGAACTTGTCCTGCTATGTTTTTTTACTTCGTCTAACAGATTTTTGTTTCGTCTTACCGTGACTTCTTGGAAGTGACTTTTTCAATGACTTACCTCACTCAAAAAAATAACTTCTGAGCTCACTTATGAAACTCTAAATTTTATGAACATTTACTTATTAAAGGTCAATAGTGTGCATCTAAGTAGTGCCAAACATATATGCCCTAATTCTTGATTATTAGAGTCTTGAGTTTTTGATTTCGAATATTAATTTTGGGATCTTTTCCGTTTGTGCCCCCCACTCCAGTACGTCATGCGCCCCCAATTACAGAGCACGTGCCATTACTTAGTAAATAATTATGTAAATAATATTGCACGTGCATCAGGAGGGTGCAATTAATATGCGCCCACTAAGCTGAGGGGGCACAAACGGAAAGGATCCTAATTTTGAAAAACCCTATCAAGGCTTTCTCCTTATAGAGCTTATGTGTGTCATAAAAATGACAGTCCGAAGCTAACCCAAAATGTCTACTGGTCTATTAAAGGACTGGTGGTCGATATGTCGGTTTTATTTCTATAGTTGTTTCAATTCATGTAACGCCACAAGCGTCTATCGCGGCTATTTTCCGGCAATCTGCCGGCTATGTTTATTCATTCTATCCTGAATTAGTTGGAAACATGAGGCTAACTATAGAAATTTAGAAACTACTGGGTCTTTGCGTTCGAGGCGTTTATTGGTCTCGTGGTTCTTTTAATAATTGATTATAAAGGATTTTGATGGTATTGGAGCGCTGATTTTTTTAAATAGCTGTGAGCTGAGCTTAGCTATATTGCGGTGATTGTGGTTTATCTGTTTGTTACGTCGTCTGACGCTCATTTTTCGTTTTACATTTTCACGACGAACAGTTCACCAGAGTGGTTTTGATGACATTTGTTATGCTCATTAGCGTAGATTTTCTAGATAAATTTATCATAAATGAATTACCTCATTCTCTAAATGACAGTTTTAAATGTCAGTTTAAATTATTGTCTATCGTTTGAAGGCCAATAAAGGACAACTTGAAGAGGGCTGGTAAAATCAGGCCTTTTGGACCAAAAATTTGAAAGGAATCGAACTTCTACAAACGAAACGAATAATGAATTTTCAAAATTATTTGGGATAGTATAGACAAATACCTCACTTTAGTTTAATACCTGTTGCTATCTATATTGTACGCCACTATCTCTGCAATCTGTGCGCTATGGTCTTAAGATCTTTTGGAACCTTTTTGTTCCGACCCCTCTTGAGGGGGGAGGAACTATAAACTTAAATGGGTTTTTTTTGTTCAGTGAATTTTGGCCGATCGATATATTCATCGTAGAGAGTTGAGACTGGTATTATTAGAAAGCTTGTCCTGCGTAGAATACGGAATTAACAAGATTTTTTTTTATTTTCATTTTTTACGGGGGGATATCGAGATTAAAACTTTTGAGAAAATAGAGTGAATTCCGTTGATTTTATTCACATTTTTCGGATTTTTTGAGTAAAAATCGCCAATTTTGCTAAAATTTCTTAACATTTTTCAGGAAAGTGTCGTTTCTTTTATTTTTAAAGACAGCAACTTTTGCCGGCTATTTTATTTTAAATTTTTTTGTCAAAAATTCTGGCTAAAGAATTCATAAAATTCTGACTTTTTGTCAACTTTGATTAAATTTGCAGGAAGCGCACACCCAAAACAACACTAACACAATCTTTGTAAACTTAAAAGGTGCCTATTTCTATTTTAGATTCCATTGAGAGTGCCGTTTAATTAAAATTTTGCCGGTTTTTGCTAACTTTACTCGTTAATTACCAAAAACGGAGTAAAATCGTTTTTCATTTTGTTTTGATTTTTTAACAAACTAATTATCTATATTAATAGCATTCGAAAAATTAAGTGTTCATAATGGATGAACAGCATTAGCAGGGCTAGTTTTGGACCAATATTGGACTGTTACAATGCATAAATAATTCTGATTGTAATCAGTCGGTCTTTTTTTATTAAAAAATTCGTCTTTTTAATATTAATTAAATAACAAAACATTTCAAATCAAAGCTCACTAGTGACAGGTCCAGTTGGATTCCTTATTAGCTCCAAATTAATATTTCTAGTTTATTGTTTGAAAGCTTATGGTTGTTTTGACTTTTGAAAATATTTGAGTTTTAGATAAAAAAAATGGCTTATTGAACTTTGCCTCCATTTTTCTCTTAATTTGGTCACCTTGTAGCTTAGTGTCAGCAATGAAAGAATGCTTCTTCTTTCTACTGATTTCAAATTTAGTCTTTATTGCGGTTTTGCGCCTTAATTTTTGGTTTTCTGGCTTTGACACTACTAGATTTCACAATTTTTTTTTAAATTTTTAGGTAATTGCCCATTTTTCATGTTTTTTGGTTTTTTTTCACGTTATCACGTCATTGACAGTTTATATATCACATTATTGGCGTCCAAAAAAGGCACAGTTGATAATATTAAAATCCTTAAAGATATAGATTATTGTTTTTTACGGCTTCGTCACTACTTGAAGAATTTCAATGATTTTTTGAAATTTTGTCTTGAACTTGTCGACTTTATTGAAATTTCATGTACAATGACCCGGTTGCATTGGCTTTTCATGGAAGAATCTGTGAGCCAATTTTCTGATATTAGAAGATAGCTGATGGCTTTCATGACTTTGAAAAAAATTGTTTTGCAAAATTAAAAAAAACATTAACTTCGCAATTTTGTTCCTTTTGTCTGTTTCTTACCTAGTCGCGTTAATTACAGGACAAATATGACATTATTATTTTTGTCAAGGGAAGGTGTCAAAAGGGATTGGTGTCACAAAATTTAATGTTTTCTAAGAATTCGTTCTGACTTTACTGTCTTCGACACTGGTTTTCTACAAAAAAAGTTAATTTTTGATTTTTGTCATATTTGACGTTCTTTTTGTAGAAGCACGACATATTCTGGATAATTGCAGTCTCAAGCGCTAACTTGAATAAACGAATCTATTTATTTATTTCTTTTTGTAATTAATGGCTTTCATGTCTTTGGAAATAATTTTTTTTTTGAAAAAACAAATATTACATAATTTTGCCTTTTTTCTTTTTTGGCTGCTTGTTACCTAGTTTCATTAATTAGAGGTCACATAATACATTATCGGTATATGAAGATATTTGGAGGGCCAAAGTTTGGCTTTAAGGCTTCGAAAGCCTTTTCTGGCAAGTTTTTATTGATTTTTTGTTTGTCGTCTATTTGTTGTTCTTTTTGTAACGGCATAAAAAAACTGAATACTGATAGTTCGTAGTTCCCTTCTATAGAAGCATTGGTAATTGTGAACCTATGGGTCATTTTAGTTGATTTCTAATGGTTTTCATTACTTTGAAATTGATTGTTTTTTTAAAAAAATAAGCGAATTTTTCAACTTTATTTTTTTGTTCTTTATGTCTAATTGTTACCAAGCCTTAATATGGAATGATCCCATTTAATTTCTGGTGAATTACAAGTTGTTTTGTTTAGTTAGTTTCAGTTTTGTCTAAAGCTATTTTGACTTTGTTATTATGTTTTTTAAACGAACATAAAGTTTTTGATGTAATTAATGTTTGGTGTTGTTGTTTGATTTTGTTGTTTGATTTTGTTGTTCGTTTTGATTCGCTTTCTTAATATTGGCATATCTCGTCGATTTTAATGCGTCATTTTTTACGTCACTGAGGTTTTTTGCTTTGGCGGCTATCTTTTCGTTCATACACCAAATTTTTTCGAAAAAAACTTGAATTTTTGGGTTTTCTATCTGTTCCTCATTTGGTAGACAATTATGCCAAAATTGTGGATGAGAGGGGTCGGAACCTTATGTGCAATCGCAAATTACCTAGCCTCCTTGTTGACTTTTTATTGTTGGAATTCGAGTCTGATTTTAGTCACGCAGTAGTAGTAAAGGGAGCTAAAAAGCAAGTAGGGTTTTGGAACTTGAGAACTTTTTCATTCAGCTTCTAAAGTCGAGTGAAAAATTGGTGTTTGAATACATTTTTGGACGCCATGAAAGGCAATACACGTTTTCTAATGGAGCTCAGTTGCATTTTCAGAATCTCTCATGGTTTTTTGTCTGATATATATAAAATGCTTCTTACGACTTCGGATGTCTTTTCTTTGAAAAAGTTCATTTTTGTCTCCCGTTTTTTGTCTTCAAATTCAATCAGTTTTGTGACAAGACAGGTCCTATTGGATTTAATGAGACCATTGCAACTATTTAATGTTTTCAGTTTTTAGCTAAACTTTTCCATATGTCTGATCAACAAAACGACGGAATGTGTTAAGCAGTTGTTTTAACCAGGTTTGCTAAATATCACACTGCAGGTGAACTGTTTTTCCCTTTACTCTGAACGACCCTCTAAAATCAATGTTTTCAGGTAAATAAAGATTTCAATGAATTGAGTTGAGTAATCCCTACTCTTATACGAGGTTACAAAAAATTAATCAGTGTAAAAACGCTCAATAGTTTGTTCAAGCAGACATATGAGACGAAAATCTTAGTCCCGCCGGGAGAAAGTTAGTTTCACTTCTCAATGTATTCAAAATTGAAAACATGGTCTTCTCCGAGTTTAATAGCTTCCCGATCTGATGTTGATAACAGCTCTTTGCAATGAAGATTAACGCTGCATAAATCGACATTATTTTGAAGGTTAAAGAATAAGTTAAGGAAAAAAAGTTTTTCTTTTGGAGCAAATGATTGAATAAATGGAGCAAATAGAATGAGAATATGGATCAAATCATAAAACAATCTTGAGAACCTTACTAATGAATATTATTTAAGTAAAAATAAATAATTATTACAACAAACTTATTATTATAATGTTTTCCACAAAAAAACAAACTTTGGCGAAAGTTTTCTGTAGAAAAACGTGGCGGAAAAGTATACTAGTCATCAATTACATAATGACTTACTATGTAATAAAACGTGTTCCATTACTGACAATGCATAACAGAAATGGGTCGTCAGTAACGGAAAATTAACGATTATGACTAGTATACTTTTCCGCCACGTTTTCCCACAGAAAACTTTCACCAAAGTTTTTTTTTTGTAATTTTTGGGCGAAGAGTTAATTTTTTTGAAGTTATTTTTCTTAAATAATATTAACGTTCTCAAGATTGTTTTATAATTTGTTCCCTTTGTTCAATCTATTTGCTCCATTTGTTCTAAAAGAAAAAAAATAGTTTTCCTTAACTTACTCTTTGATCTTCAAAAATTTGCCAATTTGTGCATGCATTCTTGGAAGATTTTACTCTATAAAACCTACTTATCATAAAAGATTTCCAATAAAAATATGGTGTCTTGAAACTCACTGACGATATATAATTAATGGCGTGCATTTTAGCGACAAAATTGGAATTGAAATTTTGTGGGTTGATTTGTGCTGACAATTGAAGAACTGATATGAGCTACCAAGGAGCAGTTCGACAAGAGAATGCTTGCAGTCAAGAGTCGACTACGTGAGAAACACTTTACTATTAATGAGAAAAAATCTAACTCAAAACCAGTCGATAGCGTTAGCTTTTTGGGATACTCCATTTCAAAGGAGGGAATAGCACCAGATCCCAAACATGTTGAAAAAATAAAAAATGCAAAAACACCAACTAACAATAAACAACTCGAATCGTTTGTTGGGCTAGCTAATTTTTACGGAAGAATGATTCCTGATTTTGCAACAAAAATGCTACCCTTAAATAACATGAGAAATAGCGATTTCTCATGGGGCAAAATGCAACAAAAAGCCTTTGAAGACATAAAAAATGAATTATGTGCTAACCCACTAGTACAGCCATATAGTCTACAAAAAGAAGCAACAGTTACTACTGACGCCTCTGAAAAAACCATTGGCGGGGTTCTTTCGCAAGAAGGACATCCAATCATTTATGTATCGAGAAAATTGACTCCAGCGGAGCAAAACTACTCGAACATAGAGCGGGAAGCACTGGCAATTGTCTTTGTGGTCACAAGATTGAAGCAATTCCTTCTTGGAAGACGATTTACCCTACAGACTGACCACAAACCACTCAAATATCTCTTTGCACCAGACGAGGAGATCCCGAAGACAGCATCAGCGAGAATCACAAGATGGGCAATAGCTCTAATGGGCTTCGACTATGAGTTGAAATACACACCAGGGGAGCAGATACCCCATGCAGATGCTTTGAGCAGAATGGATTTTGACGAAGACGAATCCAATAACGATCGAGTGTGCTTCGCAATCAATAATATCTACTTCGCTCAGAGTGATTTGGTGACCCAAGCAGAAATCAAAACTGAACTTGGAACAAACAGACTCTTCCAGGACACAATGAAACGAATCAAAAGCGGCAATTGGAAACAATGTTCAGACGCGGAAAAAGGATTCGAACAACAGAAATATGCACTTACTTTACATAATGGAATCATCTTCAGAGGTGTTGTTCCTTTCATTCCACCCAAACTACGACACTTGGTTTTGGCAAAAGCGCATGAGACACATCCCGGAAAGAATGCAACTGAGGCATCAGTCAGAATGATAGCTTGGTGGCCTGGCATTACCCAAGACGTTCAACACTTTGTTAGTAAATGTAAGAATTGTCAATTGAACAGGCCTAGCCTGGGAAAAACAGTCTCTACGTGGCCAGAAGCCGACGTTTGGGAACGGCTCCACATGGACTGGGGTTATGTTAAGGACCAAGGCAATATATTAGTAATTGTTGACGCGGGTTCTGGTTGGATAGAAGCCTTCCCCGCGGGAAATAGAACATCAGAAACAGTTAAAATATATCTTAGTCAAATCTTTGCAAGTTCGTCATCAGGTAATAAGCCTTTTACGGTGAAAGAAGAAGTTGGGTTCAACTTCAAAAAGACCTTTCGAAAACCAAATGAAAAAATAACGGCTAATAGAAACAGCAACATGTGCACTAGGTGTGGAGGTAAGCCACACTCTAGTAGACCTTGTCCAGCGCTAAGTAAGAAATGCAACACCTGTGAAAAGGTGGGACACTTCTCAAAAATGTGTAGAAGCAAACCCCAACCAAATTCAGGTAAGTACAATAAACAGAATAACTTTTGCGAAGAAAATGTTTCTTCAGAGCAAGCATCTCCAGCATCGGAGATGGGAATGTTTTATACTAAAGAACAAATCTTTAGCATGTCTGTGACATACGAATACATCTCAATAAATAACTGCAAAGTAAAAATGCAGGTAGACACAGGTGCAGATAGCACAGTGATATCATCAAAAATATGGACTGAGCTTGGTAAACCTCAGTTGGATGGTAAGATAAGACATCTTGAAGCTTAGGTTGGTCATCAATTAACGCTTCTGGGATCACTTACTTGTGACGTTGAGTGGAACGGAAGCAGGCTCGCTCAAAAACAACTTGCAGTTGTGCAGTCTGATAGAGAATTTGGACTACTTGGTAGAGACCTTCTACCCAAGCACGGCGTGAACAACATAACAGCCGAGCACCTACCTGCTGTGAAGGGTTACAAAGCTCATGTGAAGTTGATACCAGGAACACAGCCAATGTTCTGCAAAGCCAGAAAAATACCTCTGCCTCTTAAAGACAAGGTCACAGAGAAGCTGGAACAAATGGTCAGACAAGGCATCCTTGAACCGGTACAGCCAGGAGGAGTCACTAATGCATCTCCAGTGGTATGGCAGAGAAAGAAGAGTGGAGAACTGAGACTTTGCGTGGACTTGAAAGTGAACATCAATGGAAAGGTCATGGATGAGGACTACCCAATACCAGACATGGAGACGATCTTCCATAACCTACATGGGGCCTCATACTTTGGCAAAATTGACCTCTCAGATGCCTACTATCAAATTGAACTTGACGAAGAAGCAAAAGATATATGCACAATCAACACATCTCAGGGACTGTTCAAGATGTGCCGACTACCTCAGGGATTGAAAAACTCTTCTTCAATCTTCCAGAATTGCATAGAATCAACACTCAAAGGAATCAAAGGTGTTGTGATCTTTCAAGACAAAATATTGGTGTATGGAACTACCAAGGAGCAGTTCGACAAGAGAATGCTTGCAGTCAAGAGTCGACTACGTGAGAAACACTTTACTATTAATGAGAAAAAATCTAACGCAAAACCAGTCGATAGCGTTAGCTTTTTGGGATACTCCATTTCAAAGGAGGGAATAGCACCAGATCCCAAACATGTTGAAAAAATAAAAAATGCAAAAGCACCAACTAACAATAAACAACTCGAATCGTTTGTTGGGCTAGCTAATTTTTACGGAAGAATGATTCCTGATTTTGCAACAAAAATGCTACCCTTAAATAACATGAGAAATAGCGATTTCTCATGGGGCAAAATGCAACAAAAAGCCTTTGAAGACATAAAAAATGAATTATGTGCTAACCCACTAGTACAGCCATATAGTCTACAAAAAGAAGCAACAGTTACTACTGACGCCTCTGAAAAAGCCATTGGCAGGGTTCTTTCGCAAGAAGGACATCCAGTCATATATGTATCGAGAAAATTGACTCCAGCGGAGCAAAACTACTCGAACATAGAGCGGGAAGCACTGGCAATTGTCTTTGTGGTCACAAGATTGAAGCATTTCCTTCTTGGAAGACGATTTATCCTACAGACTGACCACAAACCACTCAATTATCTCTTTGCACCAGACGAGGAGATCCCGAAGACAGCATCAGCGAGAATCACAAGATGGGCAATAGCTCTAATGGGCTTCGACTATGAGTTGAAATACACACCAGGGGAGCAGATACCCCATGCAGATGCTTTGAGCAGAATGGATTTTGACGAAGACGAATCCAATAACGATCGAGTGTGCTTCGCAATCAATAACATCTACTTCGCTCAGAGTGATTTGGTGACCCAAGCAGAAATCAAAACTGAACTTGGAACAAACAGACTCTTCCAGGACACAATGAAACGAATCAAAAGCGGCAATTGGAAACAATGTTCAGACGCGGAAAAAGGATTCGAACAACAGAAAGATGCACTTACTTTACATAATGGAATCATCTTCAGAGGTGTTGTTCCTTTCATTCCACCCAAACTACGACACTTGGTTTTGGCAAAAGCGCATGAGACACATCCCGGAAAGAATGCAACTGAGGCATCAGTCAGAATGATAGCTTGGTGGCCTGGCATTACCCAAGACGTTCAACACTTTGTTAGTAAATGTAAGAATTGTCAATTGAACAGGCCTAGCCTGGGAAAAACAGTCTCTACGTGGCCAGAAGCCGACGTTTGGGAACGGCTCCACATGGACTGGGGTTATGTTAAGGACCAAGGCAATATATTAGTAATTGTTGACGCGGGTTCTGGTTGGATAGAAGCCTTCCCCGAGGGAAATAGAACATCAGAAACAGTTAAAATATATCTTAGTCAAATCTTTGCAAGATTCGGAATACCAAAAACTTTAGTTTCTGATAATGGTCCTGAATTTGTAAGTGGTGACCTTAAACAGTGGTGTGAATCACTGGGAATTAAGAAAATAAAATCACCCGTCTATCATCCAAGAGCTAATGGACTAGCTGAAAGAGCAGTTCAGACAGTGAAGCGGGCACTTCAAGCGTGGAGTCCCAACCTTAATGTGTCATTTGGAGCATTCCTGCAAAGGGCACTGATGACACATCGCAACACTTCAAAGACGAGGAGCAAAACTCCAGTTGAACTCTTGTTGGGACGCAGAGTGAGACTACCCGCAATAGCAGATTTCGACTTGTGCGAACCCATTGTATTCAAGGCCAACGAAAACACAAAGACAGTTCCTGCTACCTTCATCATCAGGAAGGGCTCGAACACATCTTTCATACAGCCTGAAAACTCAGCACGGACTATTCTAGTGAGCGACAACCAAATTGCGAGACTAGACGAGGACAATGTGAAAACTGAACCAGCAGTGGAGGAGACCATATCTCAATCAGAACTACAACCTCAGAACACAGATGTGGGACCTTCACATCAAGATGAAGCTTCTGCAGCCACATCATCTGCAGAGCACTAACAACCCGAAACCTCAGAGCCTTCACGAACATCAACCAGGAACAGAAAACAACCTGACAGATTTGGAGAACCTATACCCACAAACTTGCTTAAAAAAGGAGGGAGGATGTGATGGTTTCAATGAAACATCAAGAAACTTAGAAGTTTTATTTATGTTTCAAAGAACGAAAGAAGAACTTACCTGACGAACTTTATTGCTGTGTCGATAAGTAATGGCTACAAAACTAAACTCAATTCTAATTTTGTTTTGGCGCTATCATTATCTTATTGACCTATCAATCATATGTCAGAAGTAAATTCTCCCACCAACAGAAACCTGATTCTAACATCCACCGACCTCCAACTAATGAACTCGATTGTACCCAAGCCATATATGATTCTCATGAAATGTTGATGAAAATAGAATATCACCTCCGGGATTCGGAGTTAAGATCTATTCACATGCCAATCATGTAAAATATTTTTAGCTAATCTAAATTTTCTCTGTATATTTTCGCATAGATAACCACTATAAATACAAGCTAATTTTTGTATATTTTCAGTTCAAAATTTAATTTAAAATTCAACTTATTGAATTCTTTGACCCGTGTTATCGACCACGAAAATTTTACTCAATAAAACCTACTTATCATAAAAGATTTCCAATAAAAATATGGTGTCTTGACACTCACTGACGATATATAATTAATGGCGTGCATTTTAGCGACAAAATTGGAATTAATATTTTGTGGGTTGATTTGTGCTGACAATTGAAGAACTGATATGAGCACCTGTGATATAGAAAAATCTTCATGAACTTGTTAATCAGTTAACCGATTAAAATACAAAGTTTCCGACAAAAAAAAACATTCAAAACCAAAACTGAGTGTGATTGTCAATGGACATGGACAAATCTTTTTGCATAGATTAAAGGTTTTCGGTAGCTAAAATTGACATCTAAATTTAAAGATCAAGTTCTTCTAATTTCTTAAATTTGTTCTTCAGTAGACACAGATAAATTTTTGAAACCAAATTAAAGTTTTTTTGTGTCTGCTAGAAGAATGAAATTGAGAAATTCGAGTAACTTGATTTTGAAATCTAGATGAGAAACTTAGCTATAAAATATTGTTCATCCAAAATATTCGCACATGTCCATTGTTGATCGCAGTCAGTTTTGAATTTTTCATTATAAATTTTTTTGGCGACGATTTTAGAATTTTTTGAATTATTTTCAACCGAGTTGAAGTTCACTACGGCACAAATTAATTCAAAGTTGTAGAATCTGCCTAATCATTACTTGCTATGACATGAATAACAATTTTGTCTCAATGTTCTTGGAAGTCATAATACATCTTTTATTACCGGTAGAGCCCAATCGTGAAATCATTGAGTTGGTTTCTTATAACCTCCAAAATTGTTCAGACATGAATGATTGAAATTGTTATGTTGTACATTTTCAACAACCTTTGTGTCAGTTTCAGTTCTGGTTTCTATCAGAAAAAAAAACAGAAAAAGGGCATGTGGTGCATAGATAAGTTTGGCTAAAGTGTATATTAATTGAAGATGCTGCTATTACCATATCTTAGCTCTTTCCATCATTTAAACCTCAAAATCTTGACCTCAAAACAGTTTCCCTTAATTCTACGTATCCCAAATTTTGAAAGTCAGTTGTACCAATTATAGAAAGAACTATGATCGGAGTGAAATGATAGCAATTGTTAATTTATCGGACTGAAAGATTGGTAAAAGCTATAGAGTTGAAAATGCGTGATGCCATTTTGAGATATATCAGCAGAGTCTTTAGTGCCTAAGGTCAGCTAATTTTTTAGGCAATAGCTATCGTTAGCCAAAATCCATTTAAAGCTAAATTTTTACTTCTCATGCAGCTTTTTTACATAAAGAGTATAAAATTCTACAAATTTAACACAAATCTAAAGCTATGAAATATCAAATACAATTCAACAATTTAAACAACATTGCGTAACAGTTTAGCTGCAACTCTTGGTAATTTAAGCTTGATTATCTCTTCTTTTCTATCTTTTCAATATTCAAGTCTTGGTTGATTTTCTCCGTAAAATACTTGATCAACGTTTCGGAATTATGTTGAAAAAATGCATACATTTTATCCAGAAGCAAATAAACTTGAGCCAATTTCTCGCAAATTGTCGGTTGTTTTTCAATAGAGTACTTCACATCTTCAGTTCTTGATTGAGCCTTCACGTTTCCAAATAGATCTAACTGGGACGTCACGTGACGAACAATAACTAAGGCCCAATTTCGATAGTGAGTTAGGTTTCCATAAATAGAAGAATTTTCAGTCACTCCTACTGGGCTCCAATCGAGCAAAATTGCGTCCACTCTTTTCAGATCTGAGTAAAATTCTAGTAGCTTTTGGGATATCGAGCTGTTTTCAGAACCCAGATCTGGCATGTGATAATTAGACCTGTTTCTGTTCAAAAGACAGAAGTCTTTGACACTCTCCAGCCATGGAGAAAGATCTTCACTGGGTTCGTCGTAGTGATGAAGTTGATCTGTAATTGCGTTGAATGACAAGAGCCCCAGTCCATTTGGCTTGTCCAAGGACGAGTCGCTAATTGGTTCGAGATTCCCCGCAGCTCGCTAAACAGAAAATGATTAGATTTAGAAAGCTCATGCGAAACGATTTCAACATTAGTTGTTAATAACTTTCAACTTAAGGCCGCGCAGGACGATGTGCCAGACCCAAGACCGGTTATGGTCATACAGACCTGGGGCGTTCTGGCCAAGGGCGTGGTATTTATGTACGGTCTGGGACATTTTAATGTAGGCCGCATAATTAGAAGCTACAGGTTCAAGGGAACTCGCACTTTGAGGTGCCAGACCAGAATGCCGTGCGATAATGACTGCTGAATCAACTGGAATTATTTTCTATCAGATTTTGGAGTACTTTTAGTTTTCCATGCGCTCCTCGTGTGTTCAAAACTATCTTCTACTAAACCGTTCTAGACTAAAAACGGAAATTTGGGATTATTCTTCCAAATGAGATTTGACCCTTAAGATGCCTAAATGTATGAGAACTAATTTAATAACTGACAGTTCCATCTATAATTACTTTTATAAGTATTTGTAACCACAATCTAGTACAATGGGGTTAATTTTGAAAGTACTCAAAATGTTAACAGCTAATGTCAAGTTTAGTAGATTTTTGTTTTGTTTTTTTTTGCATCTTCGTTGGAACCTTCCATGCTTCAGAAGTAACTGCGGTTTGTCAGAAATCTAAATTTGGTCACGACGTCTTAAGTATTAGAGTTACGCACTAAATTTTATTGCATTTCGTCAATGGTAATTTCATTGTAACGGTTCTAAGGTGGTGGTAATTTTAGCTTTGTTGATTTCATAGTAACTTTATTTATCGCTAGTTTTTATGGATTTTTTAAATTCTTGATTGCTCCTGTTTTTTCCTGTGAGAAATGAATCACGTGCAATTTCACGTGCAAAATTTTTCTTGTGACGAATGTTTATACAACTTTTCGTGTGAATGAGCGCTTGGAGAAAATGACCGGTTAAAATACAAAATTCTGTCTGCAATTTATTTGTTGTTTTCATGAAGCGTCATAAAATTAAAAAGTATTTTAAAATCTTTAAAACGCTTAGTCTAGTTTAACTCTGGCAATCCAAGGTGAACTCCATACTGCATCAAATCCGATTCACTTACGAAGATGGGGCTGCTCTGAGAAGTACTTCTTTGCTCTTTGGTGCTTTTTTGTGCTTAAAACCAAAGCAATTACTCAAAAGCTGAAAAAGTGGGCTAAGACGGGCCGACTATAAAAATTTGGAATAAAGACAGGTTTCACCTCTCAGTATGAATTGTAGACAGTTCGGCCTAACATTTTTCTATAACAGGAACATAAAAAAAGAACAAGTTGTTTTTGTTTTGTTATAATTGTAACTTTTTTGAAGTTTTACTTAACAGAGTAGCGCTTTTTTAAACTTTTTTCATTATGAAAGCTAATCTTAATATTTTCCCAAGCTTTATTTTCCGTTTTCCTAAAGTTTTGTTTGACTTTTTGTCAACCTATTTTGGTGGTTGATTGAACACCTTTGACGTCTTTCCGATAGTTTTGGCTTTATGACTTTTGCCGGCCTTTATAACAGTTTTCCTTGCCGTTTTTTGATGTTCTCCGCTTTTTTGACATTCACGACTTTTTTGGATTATTGCAGCATTTTCCCATTACGTTTTTCGGCCTTTTATTAACTTCTTAAATTTTTTCCAACCTTTAGCATTTTCGAATCCGTTTCAGACGTTTTCTGCCCTGTTTTTACATTTCTGTGGTAATTTTCACATCTTTGATTGAGATGTTAGCTCATTTAATGCAATTTTTTTAAAAATAAAACACAATATTAGGAATAATTGTTTATTTTTTATTTTAAACTTTTCTATTTTACATGTTTGATTGTTTTAAAACAAAAGCTATAAATGTTGAACAAATTTATATAAAAGCAAACTTTCAGCCAAAAACAATGAAGCGAAAAGGAAAAATATATTTTTTCTTCTATTATTTGCCAGAAATTTGGATCTCTCCAGCTGTAGTCGTGGACTTGAGTCTCAGAGCAGTTCACCGCTGAACCTGCACTTTTCAAGTGTGAAAACTTAATTAAGTTCTGAAACATTGCATCTCCTGAATATTTAAGGTTTCTATGGGCAGTTCTTTATTATGATTATATTGAGATCATGGAATTAGCCCAGGCTAAACGTTTCCTGTACAGTCTCAAAATTACTCATAATCAGAAAATAATTTTCAACAGTAATGCCATACTTTTAAGCTTATAATTGGTAATTACTATAGCAGTATATACACACTATTTATAAACTAGTTTGTGGGCAATTACCACAATGCCCATTTAGCTCAGTGGTTACGACTTTCTACGCAAATTAATTGTTTCAAGTACCCACGCGGAAGTTCGAATCGCATATAAATCAAACTTTGTTGGTGGGAGATAAGTTGAGCATAATAATTTTTATGCAACAAATTTTACTCAAAGATCAAAAATGAACCGTGTAAATTGGGACACGGACAGAGTACTGGCCATTCTAGAAAACAGAATGTCTCTATACTGATTCAGCGCTCAATTACTCTGCCACCAACCTCCGGGATGGTAAGTTTTCTGACTCAGATTACAAATACTTATTACTTTTTTAAACAATCGAATAGCAGCGGATTTAACTTGTTTTTCTTACATCTTAAGTCATGTTTGCAAAAAGAGCGTGTTGAGAAAAAGAACCTTCTTCCTGTTTTTTCAGGGTGAAAAAACCTTAATATTCCAATTAAACTTTAATTTTCACATTGCCAGAGTACATAATTTTCAGCCAATAAATGTTTTACGATGTTTTCTTTTAGTCGATGATGCATGTATATAGGCCAATCCATCTTGAACCAATTAGCAGTTTCTTAGCATGCACGCTTAAAATAAATATTCTATATTATTTTAATTGCATCTGTAATAAATAATTAAACAAGGAAGCTTGGCAATGTGCTTTGGCACATAATGTTCCGACCCCGCTCATATTTTTGACTTAATTGCCTAACAATTAGGAAGAGGAACAACGCTTAATATTACCAATACTCTCCAAAAAAAATTTAATAAAAAATTTGTCTTAAGTGCAAACTGATGATAAAATTAGTTAGTGCCGCGTTGGAGAGCCGATAATAACAGCTATTAATGAAACTACGAGACAAGGCAAGCAACAAAAGCAACAAAAAATCAATTCCCATCTAGCTCAATTTCTATTTCATTTATAAAAAAGTCACTAAAAAAGACAAATTATATCAGGTAAAACCTAAACCCTAAACTAAAACAATAACTTATTATTCAGCTCAAAGCAAATGTGACATTTCATTATTTATAATTGTAAAAACTCATCAAGAACAAGAACAAAAGGAGGCAAAGTCAACCATCAGCTGTCAACAACAAATACTAGATAGAGTCTTATTTAAATCCATCGGACCCGTTGGGAGCATTCGTTATCAGTGAGAAAATGCTTTAAATATTGCCATCTTCGAGAACCAATTATACTCATCATTGATGAGAATAGCAGCCAAGATAATCAACGAAGTCATGAAACAAATTTAACTTTTAATTGCGACCAAAATTCAATATCTTCTTTTTACAAGCGCTTAATAAAAAAGTCGGCGGGCAACTAATACTGCCAGTCAAATATCTGAATATTATCAATTTAAACATCAAATAACCTTTATTTGGCTCCGACAAAACAACTTGCATGTCGTGAAAACTTGTGGGACCGGCCCTTACTGAGACTGGGTAACAAGTAGACAGAAAAGTAAAGAGCGAAAATTTAAATTACGAGTTTGTATTTGAAAACGTTTTCAAAGAGAAAAACAATTGGCAGTTTTCTGAAGCTACTGAGTATAATATATTGTTTTATATGTCCATACAGGGAGCTATTGAGATCTCTGATTGTCCTGAATCTGTCATAAGACTACAACAGAAAGTGACAGATGCATCTGAAAATCAAGTATTCAGTCATAATTTGGGAAAAAAGGGTGTCTAAGTCCATGAAACTATGTGCTTTTCTTTAAAACTATTAGAGAAATAACTGCTACCACCATCAAAGGTAATGGAAACCGTCATTAATATAGTAGTATGACCAGAAACACACAAATGTTCAATCATTTTTGAAAAATATTTTGCTAAGTCAACAAAACACAAAAGATTTATGCATACTTAAGTTAACGTAACCACAACACCATTAATAAACAAAAACTATTAATAAACAACTTTTCTCTAGAGAAAAGATGTAATCTGTAATTACATTAGAAACAATGTTGAAAAATGTCAGAAATTAGATTTAAAAAAGGCCAAAAGTCAAAAATGTTTCGGATTTTCTTAAAACAAATGTTTCCATAACTTAAATACTTAACTCTAGTAAATCAGAAGAGACTTTCAGCTTCATAGACGGACAGTTGTACCTCAAATTGTCGGAGACTAAGTCTTAAGCCAACAATTTAGCAAACACAACTCAAAATTCCACAAACAGTATTACAAAAACACAATGTTGAAACCTTTGTGATCATCAACTATCAATTCAACAGATTATGACTAGTTTTTAAAATCAATGAACCCTCTTTTAAAGGGGACTTTCTAAAAAGCCAGCAAAAATGACCCAACGCAAAACCAGTATCAAAAGTTTTTCTTTTAATTCTGAAGACTCATAGCTTCATCGCATCTCCCTAAAATCATCAGCTGCAACATTAAAACAAAAAAAAATACTATTTGTTCTGCTAAAAGTGGATTGGAGGTATCATTAATAAACCTAAGATACACGTTGTGAAAAAGAGAAACAGAAAGGGGCAGAGTTTAAAAGATCGATCAGTTTTTTCAAAGCAAAAAAATTTCGAAGTCACTAACACCATTAACAAAAAACTGAAATCATGAAAAAGGAATGTTTTTTGTCTACAAAAGAGGGCACTGAGATCTGCTATTACCTAGACTGTGTGACAGCACTGCAAAAAAACAAATACCGTTGAAACAAAAAAAAATCGATTTTGTTTAGCAAGAAAACGGTTTTGAAGGCGTTAATATCCGCCGCTTTTCTCTAAGACATTCTATAAGTACTCATATGGTTTTCAATCATTATGTGACACTTTGTTAGAATAAAATTGGACAAAGTAACAAAAACAGCATCCAAAATGAGCAAGTGTCCAGAAGTAAAAGAACTTTATTTGGAAGCTGTGGTATACAAGCAATGAAAATAGTATTTAAAAAGAACAACTCCTAGAAAGACTTTGCGTTCACTTACGGTAGTTAAGATACTTTCTGTGCTTACTGAGACTTAGCAATAGGTTGGCACAATTGCAAATTATGTGGCGAAGTTCAAAAGTAAGCTGAGGTTTTCTTAAGACATATATTTAAATTCGTACGAGCCATTGGGCGAAAACTGAGAGCATTATAAAATTCCAGGTATATTGTGTAGGGGAGGCCAGTGGATTTTTTAAATGATACTCAGTCATGAGACTGCAAAAAGGACAAATTCGGGCAAAACACAAGAATGCGTTTCGATTTTAAGATAACACGGCATAGAAACCATGATTTTCTCCCTGAAAACATAATATACAAACATGGGTCCTCATTTTGACAAAAATGGACACTGCCTACTGTTGAGTTTTCATTGGAATTTTTCTGGTCTTTAATCAAGAGAACAAAAAGCAAAATTAGTTTTTAAAAAAGACATGGCCTCAATGAAACTACAGTTTTTTTGTTGCCAAATGTCACGAAAAATCCAAAACCAGATTGGATAAAGGGACACCTTCAGCTATAGCAGCTAAATAATTCATTGATAAACAAAATGGATACTTTGGCAACCAAAAGTTATTAGGTCAAAATTGAAAGATTCGTTTCGCTTAATGATTGTTTTAAATTAGCAAAAAACCGGCAAAGTTTATATTCCAGAACACCCTTAAAAGAAACGGAAGTAGAACTAGCCCTATTTCAAGTTGATTCCAACTTCTGTGTGCAGTTTGAGGTTTGTACCTCCGGCAAATCTGAACAAAGTGGGCCGAAGAAACGATTGAGGCCATTCTTGATGAAAAAAGGCTAAGTTTTGAAAAAAATCACCAGTTTTTGAGGTAAAAATGTCTATTCAAGAGAGTCAACAACACTCCTCTGGGTCTTTAGGCGAAACAAATTGCGCCATTTTTAACACAATTAACAAATTTTTGGGAAAATTAACGAGAAATTGAGCAAAAGATCACTAAAATTTTAACAAAAACAAGAAATATCATTCCAACGTTCAGAAATTTTGAACCTCACTGCCTACAAAAATCAAAATTAAAAAAAATTTAATTCCTTTTTCTACGCTCCACGGGCTGTCTAATGACACTAATCACAACTCTCAACGATTAATATATTGATCGGCCAAAATTGACTGAACAAAAAACCATTTGAGTTTATAGTTCCTCCCCCCCCCCCCCCAAAAAAAAAGAGGGTCCAAAAAATAAGTGCGTCTGATTTTGAAAGCACGACAATCTGGAGAACGAAAGAAAGTCTGTCGAGCTCACTGTCAGTTCTGTCAAGCTATGTAGTCACAAAAGTCCAAACATAAATGTTCAAAAATCTGATGAGCGCACGATAACCTGAACGTGAATGGAAGAAAGTCTGGTGAACGCACGAAGGTCTGTACATCGACACTTTCCGTCTGGGACGGTCTGAACATTCCGATTTCCGTCCGGCACCTCAGCATGGGTTTATTTATCCACATTTTAAAAATTTTTAATCCACTTAGTTTTTTGGAAAACAGATCTAACAATAAATTTGAAACATTTACTTACTTTAGAAACTCGACTATTTTTGTGAAGACAAGAAGAATTAGCTACACTGATTAGAAAAATCATTATGCAAACTCGAACAACTAAAAATTTTCCAGCAAGAGGTTTCCAAATGTCGACAATGTTGCAATAACCACTCATTTTGATGTCGCAAAAGTTATGCTGGTCGCAAAAAAGCTTTGCTCAATTGCCTCTTTGCCTATTTATAGAGTTACTTAGGGAAAATTACCTTTTTAGTTCTAGTTTTTGTTCCTGTTTTGGTTACTCACCTATTTCGACATAAAAGGTCTCCCTGCATAGTTTTTCCAGCCCTGTTAAAACTCGAACTAGAACACTGTGCAGCTCTGAACAGAACGTAAAATGATAACAAAATGCAATGTTGCAGCTCAAAATTAAGCTTCAGATATACAAACATAGCGGTTCTAGTTCGAGATTGAACTAAAACAACTTTGAGCTCTACTGATTTAACTGCAGTTGTTCTACTGTAAACTGAAAGTAACATGCCATGAAATCTAAAACACTACAATAAGACCAACATTTTTAGCTTTACTTTTAATAAGAAACTTGAATTTTGTATTACGTATGTAATTTTGTAACCAAGTACGCAATATTAAATATCACTATGGAAGCGGACGTCAGGAATACAAACTATGGTGGAGTCGGTCAAGTTAAAGCCGATTGGTAAGAAAATAGAATTTAAAAAATGATCTTTTTTGTTTGCCCCCCCCCCCATCCCCTGTCGGCTGGTCCGGCACAGTGCGATGATTATTACTTCACGAAAGTTATGAGAAGCTTCGTCATGTACAAGTTACCATGCGAATTTTTGGCTTGCTTGTACGTCGGCTGATATTTACAGCGGCCTACTTGGCTTTTCCCATAGAAACTGCAGTTGACAAATATTGGGAAAATAGTGATAGGCATAGGGAGGGTAAAAGGGTTGTCTGGACTATTTCTCAGAAACACAACGGTGGTTATAGGCAACTACAAACAAAAACACTACCAGATTATCCCGCCCTACTTTCACATTGACAAGGTATCAGGTCTTCAATTTAACAAGGTATCAGGTCTTCAATCAGCCGTGTTTTTAATGTAGAAATAAATCAATTGGAGTATTAGAGATGAAAGATCATGAACTGTTTTTTTTGGCTTTGATGGACCATATATGGTGCGTTCTATGGTAAGTAAAGAACCATATATGGTAGTTTTTATAGTTTGGTCAACCCGGGTTCACTTCATCTGCATTTAACAAAACGTATCATTCTTAGTGATATGCATCGTTTGGCTAGATTGAATTGAACCCAGATTGGAGAGTCCCAGGTTATGTCACCCGATCATAGAATGGTCTGGAGGATGGTATGACCAGAGGAGGGTTCGGTCTGGGATCTCAACCCAACTGTGCTGGCCTTAACAGCCTATGGGACTTCACAACCGAACATGAAATTAGTTTAACAAAAAAATCTTTTTTCTTTTCAAAATTATCACGATATGTTTATGTTAATGCTCAGATTCTATCACAAAACGTGGGCAATGTTGTGTACGAAAAATATATCTTGTATCAAAGAATTGAACAAGATTTCTTTGATCATGATTGGTCAATTGGAGCCAATCTACATTGAATAATGCCCGCCTGGTTCCTTAGCATACAAAAATAGTACTGAATTAAAGAAAACGGCATCTATATTTCGGCAAATCAGTTGAACGGATCAGTATTTTCTTGAACTGGAGATTTTTAGAGCAAAAATAGATAGTTAGTTAGGGGTTGCTTCTCTGCCACTGGGCTTGAATCGCTAGCAAGTGGCGTGTATCTTCGCAGATATGGAGGAATTTCCAGACATTCCTCATTGTTGGAAAAGCTCATGCCTGATATACACTATAGACTACGATAAGAATATTCGGTCAGTTGTAATCTCGTGTGACGGAACTTCGATTTCATCACTTAAACCGAACTAAGCGTTCATAAAAGTTATCACATTCGTTTGGTTCTACGGATTTTTGAAAAAAAAATAACTGAAAAAACTTCTTGCAGAAAAAAACTGCCTTTGAAAATTGGAAATTGTCCTCTTACGTCGATTCCCAAACAAAATGTGTGCGTAATTTCAGAAGTAATTCTTATCTTGCACGGTCTGATCAGAGATCAATTTCTGGACACAGTTTGATCAGAGGTACCTTGGGTATGGGAACCTAACCTGGGTAAAAATGCATCATTATTGCGATTTTGGAAGAAGTAATGCTCTTTCTCGTTAATTTTTTCAAAACTATAACCGAATTTTTAAAATTATTAATACTATCACTAATAGTTTTGTGATGAGGTAAACGCAAAATGAAGTAAGCAATGTTTTTGTGACCTTGTTTGTTGTATGTCCAGCATTTTGCATTTGGAGCGTCCTAACGTGGAGATTTTGTTTTTAATGACATTAGAAGATCGGAAATCTGGGCTTTTTTAAGTGTCTACACCATCCTGTGCTTCAGACTCTAATCTCTAATTTATCTAAAGATATTTATTTAGTACATGAAAAGGGAGTTTTTGTGGTTCCTTGTGTATTTTGAAATGCATGTTTTCAATTTTCTTCAAAAATGATGGCAAATACTAGTTCTATGGGATTCATTTTATTTTCATTTAGAAATTTGCATTTCGAACAAATGATACAAAAAATGAAATGAAAGTTTTGCAAATATAGCTTTGATAGATCAAAAGCTAATAACAAGATTAAAATGACTGAAAATAGAGCTAATTCAGTTATTGTTACGACATTCTATTTACATTGGGAACAAATTAGATTCCCCAAACTTGATTTCAAAAAATATCAAATATCTAAAAAGTAGGAGCAGGGTTAGAATTTAGAATTTACTTAGAGTTCTTTCAGTTTTCAGCAAATACATAGATTTAAATTAATAATCACAACAATAAGATACGAGAGCTGCTTTCATATGGTCATGCAAGTAAAATATATGCTAATTATACCAAAGTTATTTAAAAAGTTTTACTCTATTTACTCTATTTACTCTTTTGCAAAATTTTTAATGGTTTTTGTTGCGGTGCAACATTAATTGAATCACTTGCTTAGAAATGCTTTATTGTAACGCTTTATGCTTAAGAATCTCAAGCTCAAAAAGACCAAGTGAATGTGATAATATCGTTTCAATTTATGAATATTTGGTTTCAGCTCGTGGTTAATTATCATTGTTTTCCTCATCTTGCTCGGATTGCATTGAAGGTCATTGTATCAAAGAACATTGTAAATCGTAACATACCGGCCTCCATGAACTGGTTCAACCTTACTAATGTATCAATGAAACTCGCTTTTTGGTTTTGTGGTCAATTGCGTTAAATAGTATTTCTCAGCAACCCATCAAAACTTATGAAAACTCTTTAAAATCGATCAGTTCCTGTTGCCAGTTTTCTACAGTTGTAATTTACATTTCCTTGCTGTCATTCCTCGTCTGTATCTTCTGTTGTTCATTCTTCATCTGTGTCATCTTCCATGTCAGATCCTAATGACGGTATGTCAATATCGTTTTTCATTAACAAGACAAGCTTGTTGACGGGTCGTATAAATAGACTAGATGATGTCTTCAATTCAACAACTCGAACTATTTTATCATTTCCATCAAAGACTTTTGTTATTCGTCCCATTGGCTAAAGAGTGGGTGTTGTGTTCTCTTCCTTGATTATTTTTACATCATTGATGTCAATATTTGTTTGTCTCGTTTGCCATTTTTTCCGTTGTTGTAAATTTGACAAATATTCTGTTGTCCACTTCTTCCAAAAGTCCCTGATAAGATGGTCCATCCTCTTCTTCTGTCGTGTCAAGGTAATTGTTTCTTTTCCTGTTGTATTTGGTTCAGGCAATGTTGAGATTGGTCGTCCTATTAAAAAGTGTCCTGGTGTAAGTGCCAAGGCATCATTGGGATCATTTGAAACGGACGTAATAGGCCTTGAATTTAAGACTGCTCAATCTGTGTCAAGAGTGTTCTGAAGTCTTCAAAAAACAGTTTTTTTCTTCCAATTCTGCGGTACATGTGGCGTTTCAAAGATTCGACAGCGGCCTCCCATAGTCCTCCAAAATTTGGTGTTCTCGGCGGAATTAGTAAGCCAAGCAATATTGTTCTCCTTGCCGAATGTTGATATCAAATCTTCAAACTCTTGAGTAGCTAAGGCATGTCGAAACTCCAACTCTCCCTTGGTCCCAATGAAAGTTGTTGAGTTGTCGCTGTATATTTCATCAAGAATACCTCGACGAGATACTAATCCTTTAATGGCTTCAAGACAGTCGTCCTTGGTCAGAGACATAACTGGCTCTATGTGAACTGCCTTCGTCTTGAAGCAATTGAAAATTGCAACGTATGTTTTCAAAAGCGTTCGAGTTCCATTTTTTGTGTAGAACATTCCACAATAGTCGAGTCCGCATTGACTGAACGCAAATGACGGCACTACTCGTTCTCGAGGTAAATCTCCCATCTGAGGCTGTAAAAATTTGGCATCAAAACGGATACATGGCTTGCATTGGTACAAGACACCTTTCACTACAGAAAGCCCTCCAGGTATCCAAATAGTTCGTCGAAGGGTGTATAACGTCAGTTGAGGTCCTCCGTGAAGATTTTTCTCGTGTGCTTCTCGAATAAGCATTTCAGTGATTGGTGATTTTCTTGGAATAAGAATTGGATATTTTCAATCTATTGTGTACGGTGAATTGGCTAGGCGTCCTTCAACTCGAATCACCTTATTTTCTTCATCAAAAAATGGTGAAAGGCTGTTGAGACGGCTGCTTCTAGGAACCTTTTTTTCTGTATTTCCCTTTAGTGGCTGCTCCATAAGCGTTAACGAGACAATTCCTTTCTCTGTTTTCATCTTCGTTGAATTGATGTGCTGTTTCGCTAGAATTGGTTCTATTTCCGGTAGACAGGATGTAAAGCTCATCCACAGGGCCCCAGGCCCAACCTATACCATGACTGACATCATCCTTTGAGACCACAACACCATCGACACTGACAAGACATCCTCGGCCCCCGGCCCTACCTATACCTGAGGAATTGGTAGTAAAAACTGAGCTCACATTTTCATCTGCGCCCCCGGCGCTGACAAGATTACCAGAGCCCCCGGCCCTACCTGTACCAAAAGAATAGGCAGAAGAAACTGAGCTCGCATTTTCTACTGCGCTCCGGCGCTGACAAGACTGCCTGGGCCCCCGGCCTTACCTATACCTAGGGAACTAGTAGAAAAAGAGCTCGTATCTTCATCTGCGCCACCGGCGCTGACAAGATTACCTGGGCCCCCGGCCTTACCTATACCTAGGGAACTAAGAGAAAAAGAGCTCGTATCTTCATCTGCGCCACCGGCGCTGACAAGATTACCTGGGCCCCCGGCCTTACCTATACCACCAACCCCCTCTGGTCCAGTGGATTTGTTACGTTGCTGAACGTCTTGTTTTGTCACATCTCTGCTGCTGTTGCTTGCATCTTCAGTGGGCTGATTCCTGATGGTCTTATATTTATGAAGAAAACTTCACTGTATGAAGCTGTACAGTTGAAGTCGTCCTTCGAATAAATCTTTTTCTTGTAAGGAGACTGATTTATAAGTCCGGATCATTGGTTGAGACGTATACGCATTACTATCAGTCCTTTCATTTGGCGTTGAAGAGCATGCGTTTATGCTTTTCGACATTTTTGTTGTCCGTTGTTTTGCTTTTGAAGATTGAATTCTTCTCTTGATACTGCTGATGAACTTTTGGATATAGATAAATATCCTTGTAACTTAATGTATTGACGAATGCCGATTTATCATCAATAAAACTGCGTTATCTTCTTTCGATGAAATCATTTTCACGTTTTCAGATTGCACTTTCACTTCTTTTTCCGTCTCTTCTGTAGGTGACAAAATTCCTAGTTAAGGCCAGACGTTTTCAGGTTGCCGCAACCACTCTGGTCCATTCCACCAAAGCTTATGGTTCAACAAATCAGCTGCTGCTAATCCTCTTGAAGCACAATCTGCTGGATTATCTTCAGTTGGAATATATTTCCAACTACTGGCTGGAATAATTTCTTTTGTTTTGGCTACTCGGTTGGCGACAAATGTTTTCCATTTCCTCGGATAATCTTGTAGCCAGGCAATTGTAACCGGAGAATTTGACCACGCAAAAACCTTTGGATTTGGAAACCGTTCATCGCTAATAGCATTTGTCACTGCTTCGACAAGCTTAGCTCCTAGCAGGGCAGCACAAATTTCCAACCTTGGCACACAAACTGATTTGATTGGTGCAACTCTTGTCTTTGCTGTATGCATTTTTGTTTCAATGAATTTGTCTGTCTCCTGTCTGATGAAAACGACAGCAGCATATGCTGTAGTTGAGGCATCGCAAAAGACGTGCAAATGCAAATCTGATTTCTTGTCTGGCTTGAGAACCTTCCGTTGAAAAATAATTTTTTCAAGATTCTTCAGTTGTGCTCGAAGTCGCAGGTACTGCAGTAGAATTGGGTCCGATGAAGGTTGATCCCAGCTAAGCTTGTCCATCCACAACAGTTGAACAAAGGATTTATGTTGAATAGTTGTTGGTGATAGCCATCCGAGTGGGTGAAATAAACGTGAAACTTCTGAGAGGATTTGCTGGTTTAGTAAAAGGAGCTCCCTTGTCAAGTTTTACTGTGAAACCAAATTGATCAGGATTTGGATTCCACCTTATCCCAAGCGTCTTAATGGCATAGTCTTCGCTTTCAATTATCTTCTCGTGTTCCGTTTCTCTGAAAGTGGCAGCTAGTCTTGATACAAGTTTTGAGTCGCTAGATATTCATTTTCGTATATCAAAACCTGCTGAAGCAAGAAGCGTAATAATGGCGTCCTGGAGCTTCTCGGCGGTTTTTGAATCCTCGCATCTTGTAAGTAGATCATCAACATACATATCAGTTGTTAGTGACAAACGAAGTTTAGTGTTTGTTGTTTCTTCGGCAAGATTTTGCAGTGGTCGAATTGAATGAAAAGACGAAGAAACAATGCCATATGTTACCCGAGTCATACGATGAGTTTCAATCGCCTCTGAATTTGGATCTTTCCACAATATTCGGTGATAATCTTTGTCTTCCTTGTCCAATTCCACTTGCCTGTACATTTTTGCAATATCAGCAGAAAGTGCTACTTTGTGTAGTCGAAATCGAACAAGGTTTTTCTGAATTTTTGGTCCAACCATGAGTCTGTCGTTAGGAGATACTCCTGTTGTCGTCTTTGCGGATCCGTCGAAAACGACCCCCAGCTTGGTGGTAGTGCTTGACTCTTTGAACACACAATGATGACAAAGACAGTAGCAGTTTTCGAAAGGCTTGATAAGTTCTGATGTTGGAACTTTCTCCATGTGTCCGAGATGAAAAAACTCTCCAATGAATTCTGCGTATCTTTTATAAAGGTCGGGTTGTCTTTCCAATCTGAAAAAAAGGCTGCGGAGTCGTTTTTGGCATGTTGAAGTGAACCTCCCAATGCTTTTGTCTCGTTCCTGAAGGGAAGTTTCACTATGAAGCGACCTTCAGGGCTTCTTCTAGATGTCTCCGTGAGGTGATCATCGCAGCGTTTTTCTTCGGCTGTCCAAAGCTGCGCTGCTGGAACTTCTTTTATTTCCCAAAAACGCTGCAAATTTTTTGGCTCTGAAGAAACAAATAATGTCTGCAGATCGTTTGTTTAGGTTTTGTCTGTCTGTTCCCTTCCAATAGCGACCCAACCGAATATAGATAGCCTATATGTTATTCCACAGTTAGGCTCTTTTAGTCGATTGTTGCCAATCACTATATCTCCATAATTAGATGATCCGATCAAGAGGTCAATTGATGACGGCTTGTTAAAGTCTGGGTCAGCAAGCTCCAACTCCGTTACTGTTTCCCATTGGCTGGTGTCAATGAACCGTGATGGCAGATTATCAGTCATTTTTGTCAAAATTGACGCACTAATATTGACAGTGGACGATCAGTTCCTTGATGAGATAAGAAGGTCCACGCGACCATTGTTGTCTTGAACCGTCCCACCTAGTCCAAAAACTTTTGTGTTGCTGCTTTTCTTCTTCAATTGTAACCTTTGTACTGCTGAGTCAGTTATAAGGTTGTTTTGTGAAGCTGAGTCTAGAAGTGTCCTAAGTAGAATTGTCTCGCCGTGAATATTAACGGAAACAATTGCGGTTTGAAGAAAGACTTCTTCTGAAGTTCGTTGAGTCATAGCTCCTGTGAACTTGTTTTCATCCTTAGATTTTGCAATTGCTGTTGTTGTTGTAGCGTTGTTCTTCTGTTTGTCATTTGCTTGAGTGCTGGTTGTTCCGCTAGTTGTTTGCTGATTGGTGTTTTTGTTGTGAATGTTTTCACGATGAAGAAGAGTATGATGCTTTGTACCACTTTGCTTGCATTTCGATCCATCACAATCTTCTGATCTGTATCCCGGTCGCAGACAATTGAAACAGAGTTTTCTAACCTTCATCAGCTCTGCACGTTCCCTTACTGAAACTTTCTTGAACTTTCCGCATTTGAAAATTTTGTGCGTTTCTTCACAACATTCGCATTGTTGCTCGGAAGTCGCCAAATGTGTGTGCAAATGTTGTTGATTCCCGTTCACTTGAGTTTTTGTCTGTCCTACTCCATTTGGCGCTGTTGCCTCGAGTGCCTGTGCGCATTCCCCTAAGAAAAGTCTGAGCTCTGCATACCTTTGAGGTTCCTTGCCTTTTGAAGACAGCTCCCATTGTTTTGTTGTCTTTGTAGGCAGCTTCTCACTGATCAAGTAAACAAAAAAAATGTCTTGACTCTTGACTGGTTCTCCCAAATTCTGCAAGGCAAGTCGATGTTCGTCCATTGTTTCAATTAAATTTCTTAAGTCTCTGGCATTATCGATTGTCAGTGATCGATACGAAACAATTGAATGCAGGTGTGTGCGAATGATGACCCTCTTGTTCTCGTATCTGTTTATCAGAGTATTCATAGCAATGTCGAAGTTGTGATCGGTAACTGGTATCGAGCCAAGCAGTTTGGCGGCATCATCTTTTACAGACGCTTTCAGATACTGCAACTTCTGACTTCCTTGAAGAGAACTAATGTCGATGACTGCTCCTTTAAACAAATCAAAGAACGAAGTCCATTCCATATAATTACCCGAAAAAACTGGCAGATTGAGTTTCGGTAACTTGATGTTGGCTGAGTTCCTCATAGCATCGGAGAACGTTGAAGTAGATGGCGTTGAAGCATCTGCTGCTGTTGAAGGTCCCTGAAAACGTTTCGTGAAGCGTTTGATTGCATCAATGTTCTGTGTCAACTTGTCATCAACTTCCTCTGACTCCAGAATATCATTGTCCAGTGCTTCCACCTCCGTCAGGTTCTGTTGAAGTTCTTGGTTCAAAGTTACCAGAAAATTGTGCTTTCGGGTGAGAAATGTCGCTACCTGATTTAATCTGTTGATATCTGCTTCTGAAATGGTGTCCAGATCTTTTGACATGATATTTTCAGCCTCATTGTTAAACCTTGTAGCAACGCTGCGGTGTGATCCCCGCGACTGTATCTGCATTTCAAGATTGGACATTTTGACTTGCTGTTGCCTTTGAGGGCTTTTTTTGGTGTCTTTGTTGCTGGTCTTTATTCGTATAAGTTTAGTTTGTCTTTTTCGTGGATTTTGCTGTGCTGAAAGCTAAAAACACACTAAAAGAACGCAAAAGATGGGAAATCGGGTTTCACTTAATCCCCCCTTCTAAAAATTCGGCCAGTTTTTGCACGCGCACCTAGTGCTATTACTTCGGGGGAGCAAACCTAAACTAAAAGTTTCGAGTTCTCCGCGAGAACTGAGAAAGAGATTGTTTTCCCCGAAGTTCAAAAAAAAAGTTTTTGTAACCCTTGAGATATAGTTCTCCCACCAGATAACTTTACCGGGTCTCAGAATTAGGTTAATCAACCTTGTTATACAAGTTAATCAACTTGTATAACATGAGGGGGATGTGTTATCTAGTGGGGGGGGGGTCCGCTTTTAACTTCCCCTTTAAGTTTCCCCTTTTAGATTTTTGCTAAAATCTTTGAGAGAGTTAATGCTTTTGGTGCCTAATGCTTTGACTTTTTAATCCTTAACCTATTTGTCGGCGGACCAAATGTTGCGGTGCAACATTAATCGAATCACTTGCTTAGAAATGCTTTATTATAACGCTTTATGCTTAAGAATCTCAAGCTCGAAAAGACCAAGTGAATGTGATTATATCGTTTGAAATTATGAATATTTGGTTTCAGCACGTGGTTAATTATCATTGTTTTCCTCATCTTGCTCGGATTGCATTGAAGGTCATTGTATCAAAGATCATTGTAAATCGTAACAGTTTCTAACTATTCAATTATGAAATATATCTAAGTTTTTCTCGGATCATCTTTAAAAAATTTAATCAAAAATTTTTCAAGAATCTGTTGGAATGGTGTGTTGTGTTTTTCTCTGGTAGAATGAGAAACAAGACTTACTTAACTTTTCATTATATGTTTACCAAGCTCATGTTTGCGACTTGATTTTTGATTTAATTTTTTTCCGCATGCCACTCAAGCGTGTTTTGAATTGCTACATTTTATCTGTCCTTCTATCAGATGAAAATCGCTTAGGTATTATGTATTTGAATACGGAGTTTAAGAAGAACTCATAGAAAACTTCATTCATGATTTTGGGTAAACTTTATGAGACCTTTGTTTGAGTTGTACTAAGTCATCACACATATTGTATTCTCACGTTTTCTTCCCTGATGTTCTGCAAAGTTAATATGTGTTGACCTGGGTTGGATTTGAACGAATCACAAGTTGGGTTGGATTTATACGAAGTAAAATCAATTAATTTCTACAAGGTCTATTTGAATGCATTCTGTTGCCATGTGAGTTAAAATATGTATTGCTTGTTTTGAAAATCTAAAATTTGGAATGGATTATTGTTTTTTAAATAGCCAAAATTTTGTTCTTAGCCTACTGATTTTTATGAATATATTCAGAACATTGTTAAGGGGTTTTGTGATGATATAAACGTAAAGATGAGGGGTAACGTTTCTTTGTGCTTCATAATTTCTGTAATTTAGCTAATGTTATTCAGTACAAGAAAATGAAGTGTTTGTATGGGATTTCTTACTCAATTTCTACTAATTTGGCTTCCAACGTCAGGCATCGGAATAGTAAGAGCAGCTTTAGAAGTTTCTAGAGCTTTTCCAGCATTCCAGAAAACGCATTTTTAAATTAATAAGCATGAAATTAAGATGCAAGAGTTGCTTTCTTTCAGCCATTTAATTAAAATATTTGCGATTTATAGCAAACATTTTTAGGAGTTTTAACTAAAAGTTAATAATTTCTTTGATTTGATTTGAATCTGGTTCATTCTAAACAATCCAAAAGTACTTTTTTAATTTAAAGTACTTTTATGTGTCTTCTAGGAGCATCATCTGTTTAGCATGTGTCTATTTTTCAGCCAATAATAGCAACGGTTTATGAATCAAATCGCCCGAGTTCTAATACAATTGACAGAGATTTGAGTATAATCTTAATACAAAATGGTCATTGCAAACAGGCCCCACAAAAGTCACCAAGGATCTTCATTTTGCTTTTATTTTTGAACAAATTATTGATCCAATTTTTTATTAACAATGATTTAACA
The DNA here is from genome assembly GCF_964194025.1 of Convolutriloba macropyga. Lineage (NCBI taxonomy): Eukaryota > Metazoa > Xenacoelomorpha > Acoela > Convolutidae > Convolutriloba > Convolutriloba macropyga. The sequence continues at coordinate 59,810,986 of NC_134471.1, read as the reverse complement.
CTTTTTTGACGTTGAATTTGGATCCATACATTGAATTTGGATCCAAACGTTGAGTTTGTTTTTTGTCAGAAGGTTTGTACATTTATTACATCGACAAAGAATTTTACATAATTATGTTAGCCTGTCTCGTAAAGCTTGGATATAATCTGCCTCGTTATGCGAATTTTGCTGATTTCCTTTTCACATTTTTTCCCAAAATCCAATTCTGGTATTAAAAAATTAGCAGAACTTTAGCTACAAAAATTCATTTTTCATCTTTCTAATCTGTGGCATAAGATCTTAATTAATGTTTTAAATCTTCGTTGAAAAACGTATCGTATTCGTTGAAAGTTTTTTTTCAGATTCATCCTCCGAGGAAGAAATTTAACAAAGTTTTCCCAAAAACTGTTTTAAGGCTGTGTTGTTTTTTTTTCTGATAGAATTTTAAAAAATTCACTTGAGTTTTTCAAGTTAATTTTTATCAAACTCACGTTTGCGTTGAATTGATTTTCAATTTGAATTTTCTCTCATGCCACTCTGGCCTATTGTGTTTGACATATATTCTCGTTATGTTTTCTCTCTACTCTGTCAGATAAAATTCCTTTAAGTTTTATCTATCAAATTAAAAATGGTTTTTTTGAAAAAAATATCTAGGAAAACTGTGTAACGTATGATAGATTTCAGTGAGTTGTTCTAATTCACCCTTCAAAGTTTTCTTACGTTTTCTGAACTGACTTCCTGCAAGAAATAGTTGAGCTCACCTGGGTTGTTCTCGGACGGACCAAAATTGTACAAAATAAACTGTTTTGTGACGTTTTCTAATAGAAGAGAATGCTTTCTTGTTGCAACTAAAGTGAAACTCTGGTTTTGTTTGTTTTGATGACCTAAGTTGTGGCAATACATCTTCAAATTTGTTATTCCGTGGACTAACTTTGCACATTAGCATTATGCAAACAGAACCATTTGTTTATTGTTTGATTAAACTGATGAGATATTTGTGTGCCAATTTTTTGTCAATAATTCAAAAATCTCAATTAGTTTCATACAAAATTTAAGGAGGAATTACAAAATCCTTAAATTGTGTCATAAATTTTTTGTGTTGTCTTTTTCATATTTCTGTATACTTTTTTGGAATGACAAATTGCTAATACGGTTATCTAATCTCTAAAGTGGAACTTTTTTGTTCTTTTCCATTTTGATGTAAGGCTCAATCTTAAATTCAAAAAAATTTCTGAAAAGTTTTTCATTAATTTTGTTTTAACTGTTTCAGATTCTCTTTGTTTGAAAAGAGTTAAAGTTGTACTGGACTATTATTTATTATAGAAAACCTTTTATTGCTTAGAGTTCTCGATTTTAGATATGTAGTTCTGACAAATAACTATGGTTTATAGGTAGAAAATACTATTTAACAAAATTTTGGATGGTTTTGTATGAAATGTTTGAAGCGTATGAAGCGTTACAGTATGAAGCGTTACAGGGAACTAAAAAACTGCTGGTTGTGGCACTGCATTTTATTTTAATCTATAACCCACTGTCTAAAAAATCGTTAACCATGAAACAAAGAAAACGCTGCTCAAGAATTGCTTAAACTTTTCTCAACAATAGACTCCATTTCCAGTTCTCAGATTTTTGACGTTCATTTTTAAGTCCAAGTTCACTCACAATAAAATGTCGAGGGTTTTGCTAACATTTTGTCACTTACCTTCAAAACTGAGAATCTTTTATAAATAATTATTGGATGTGAGAAAGTTTGGAAAATTTTCTTGCATTTCGAATATTTTAGCAAATTTATTGCTATTTTTTTTAAATTTTTTTTGTTTTTTGCAGTTCCTGTTCAAAAATTTTATTACACTATGGTACAAAAAAACTACATACGGCATGATATATCTTTAAACGCATTACTCGTGCTTCGTAAGCATGTTTTGCTTTAAGGAGTGAAAAAGGTGTGAAGTTAGGAAGTTTTAGGAAATTTTTTTTCTCAATTGATGGTTAAATCGCTTCCTACTTTAACTGTTTGCCAATTAAATACACTACTCAACTTGAAATCAAGATCCAGTGCACAGTATGCATACAAACGTTACTTGAAATATAACAGTTTCGAGGCCCAAAAATTGAGTGAAAGACCCCCAAAACTGTAAAAAAAACGGAAAAAAATTAATTTGCAATGTTTTAAAAGATCCCAAATTTGGAACGCAAAAAAGTGTGTCATGAGTTGGACGAATTCGCAACAAATATGGCAATTTGTCAATAAATGCTGCAAAGACGATTCAGATCGAAGAAGAAAAGCATTTGTTTTCCTTCAAAATGGCGTATCAATATGCCACGGAGACCTTTCGCTTTCTGGCATAATCTTGTTTTTAACGATGATACTGGAGTGCACATCTCCAGCGACGGAATTGTTCAGTTTTTCCGAGAAATGTTTCGAAATTTCTTGAAAATAAACACAAAAAATATGAGTTCAGACGAGCGATCACTAAGGTTTTGGGTTACAATACAAACCGATGGAGCGAAAATGCTTTTTAGGTGTCAAAACAAGCTAAGCGTTGTCGTTTATTTGGAAATTTTGGAAAATTACGAAGAAAATAAATGCATTTTCAGGACCTTACCTTTCAAAAAGATATTGTTCCCGTGCATAAATTGAAGATTAACGGCAGGTATTTTTTCGAATTAAAGGAGTAGAAGGTAAGGTACTGGAATGGACAACATACAGTCTAGATCTCAATCCTATTAAAAATTTATGGGCGATTTCGAAGCAGCGATTACGGAAACAGACAGTTTTTCCTGTAAAAATTCAGAAGAAAAAATGTCTAAAATTTGGCACGAAATTGATGCAGATCTCATTATTAGAGAAGGAATTTGAACCCAAAATGCTCTTTTAATTGATATTTGTAATGTGGAAAAAATAGGTGTACGTAGCTTTTTGGTACCATGGTTATCCAAAAATTGAAAATAGTTGCAGAACTCATCAATGATCACAATTTCAACTTTGGCAGAATATATATTATCACACTTTAAGTTCATTTAGCAAATATGCTTCAAATACCAATTTAGGTTGCCGTAAATGACATACTATTAGCTTAGTTTGGTTAACCAAGTCATCGTTATTAATATGCAACGAATTGAACTAAACGATCGTTTATAACCAACGCGTTGGTCGACATTTAACACTGATGAGCTAAAAACGTCAGAAGCCTTAACAATGTTGAAATTTGTTGCAACATTTCGACCTTTTGACTTTTGGTCTGGTTCTGCACAAATTTGAATGACAGGAGTTGTTTTGACGTTAAATGACTCTGTGCCCAACAAAACGACTCAAATAATTGAGAAAATCATCTCGACATTGTTTATAACAATCTACGCAGAAAAAAAACTTCTAAATCAAGATTCCTCTCCAGCAATTTGCGTGCCAATGCGGTTCGTGTACTCCACTAGCCTTCAACTTCTTTCCTGATCTTGAAACGTTTCATAAATTCCCTAACATTTGTGCTGGGATTCAAAATTTCTATCATCAATCTATATAGATATAGAGAATTCGATCCTATCTTTTACCCAGATTAGAAGATTCTGATCAACCATCATGTGTTTATCGAACACTCCTTGTTGTTTACAAGTTTTCCTACTGGTGTTATGGACAACTCTCTTCTTCTCTTCCATTCTCGTTCTGTTCATTCACTCCTCGTTTGATGAGAAGATGGCAGAGTACAAATTGGAGTACATTCTAGGGGAGAGAGACGAGGTCATTCTGCCATTTCCCAGACTGTTCTGTGAGAAATTATACGTTAGGAGGACCAATGACCCAGGTTATTAGAATTTGATACCTCAACTAGTCACAGAGCGTACATAAACTCCGCCAAAATACAATTTTCTTGATTAAATTTATTTGAAAATGTCAATTTTTTTCGCGATCGATTAATTTGGAATGCAATTTCAAGTGTGTACAAAACCTAAATTAAGGTCATGGTTCAAAATGGCTTATGAAAATACCCACCCAGGCCATTTTCACTTGTAAAAGTACCGAGGCACTCCATAGCCGCCTAAGATCCAGACTTCAGCCTGTTGAAAATTTCGGTGCTCGTTAAAAAATCCTTATGAAAAGATCCGCCCAGACCAGAAAGACATATGATTCAGACTCTGGTTTGTTCAAGCTATGAAAAAACTATGGCAGACAGAAAAAGTTTATGTTCCCGACTTTGCCGCGTTCATGTTTAAAAAAAGCCCATGATCAAGACTTAAAAAGATTTTTCTCAAAATGAAATATGTCAATATTTTGCGTAAATTTCTGTTCTGTCTTTTTAAATTTCTGTTCTATCTCACTTCACAATGCGGAAATTTGTTACGACAAAAAAATTTGGAAAATGCTAAATGTGCATCAGATACGCCTGGAGAAAAGTCTAAGTAAAAACACAAAAGTTTGTCTCTTCATATAAAAAGTTCGATAATTTTTCTCATATCTGTGCAATCGGACCTATACAAGTCAAAGTGATATGGCGCGCTATTGCTAGGATAACATTCACTGTGGAATGGAGACGTTTATGATAAGTGATATAGCTTCACTTTTTGCAAATTAATGGAATGTTTCTCAAAAAATTCGTCCTATTTAAAAGATATCATGTGACCTTCTCGTAGATCCGCCTAATGTGCCAATTTTGAACATACTGTTTTTGTAGTATCTCCTATTCATAGGAATTGTAAATCACCAAGCAATTTGCAATTTTTCTTGTGTTCTTGGACAGTAAAGAGTGGTCATGAAAAGTTATTAATTAATATTACACACGCAATTGCTTGATTGTATTGGACACTATTATTTGTTCTGTGTACCTCCGGTTTGTGTAGTGGAAGCCTATGTTGCAAAAGTTGTTTAAAAAGTGTATGGTGCAGACTTTAGCTCGCGTATTGTGAAGTTTTATCTTGTTTGTGGGGCAAAAGTGGCTCGTCTATGTTGCAGATTTGGTGTGTCTATGGTGAAGACATTGACTCGACCTAAAGTGCCTAGTGTGTTTATTTTGCTCGCCTTTAAGTACTTGGCGCTTTTATATTGCCGTTTAAAAAATGCGACTCCTATACATGATTTGAACGCACCAAAACCCTTGTGTGCGTTCAACAAAAGTTCGCGTCATAAACGAGGACAAAATAACGCCTCGGAAAATTTCGCAGTTGCAAGTCTAGATTATGTTTGCTGAAAATTGGAAAATATCTCTGATCATTATCCACTATGTCTGTGTTTGAAAGAGTGTAAAAATTAGTGATAACATTTCTTAGTTGCGTAGTCTGATTCCATGCTCACTATCACTGATGTCCTTTGTTAGCGTAACTCTCATCTACAGTTTTATTGGCGCTATTGTTAATAATTAGTTATTACATTTTTTTTATTTTTTTCAGTACCTGATTTCCACGATCTGTTAACAACTTATCAAAAACACAGAAACAAAAGAAAGCCAAATAGATCACTTAGTGGATAACATTGCAAACCTTAAATGCATAAAAACTGAGAAAAGTAGCCTATTTGCACCTACTCATATCCTAGCTCCTGTCATTTAGTTTCTGATTGCAGTCGTAATTAATATATAAAAATTGAAGAAATTGAATTTTAGTATGAAAATTTTTGTTGCATATTTTGTTAGGAACTTAATTACATCAAGTGTGGAAATTGTTTGCGCTATCTGAGTGTAGAAATTGTTTGCGCTATCGATTTTTGCGAAAAGAATGTGAAGAAGTATGCAAATTTGATCACTGTTTTTCACAGTTAATGTCATGTTTTTCTTATGTTAATAATGTCCAGTTAAACGTTAAACATCGCGAATGCCACAAAAATCTAGCCATAGAAAATTTTTCTGAAGTTTTAAAAGATATACTGAGAACATGTTACCTCAGACAAAGAAAAGCCATGCTTAGAGAGGTACTTTTGCATGTTCTCCTGTCATTGGTCAACTTTTTTATTTATTCGCTTCTAATTTTTATTTTTTTTAAAAAAAAACTGGATAAACCGTGAGCCAAGTCATTGTTGTGCATGATCCTATACAAAATCCCACGACTAAAATTGTTCTTGCCTGAACCTACACAATAAAAAAATGACAAAAAAACTTTTATTGTCAAGACAGTGTATCTCAGTGAAATTTATATCGCTTAAGATATTATGAAATAAATATTGAAATTGACAATCTCTTTTCAAAAATAGAATAAATTTTAGGGGGGTTTAAACTAAAATATCAGGGTTTACTTCAAAAAAGTTATTTTGGTATTCTATAAAATGTTCATGAAGCAGTTTTTTCACAGACCTTCACTTAATGGTGGCAGTCAATGGATAGATAGTGCACATTGATTTTTGAGAACAAAAAATTCAACTTGAATTTTGCAAACGACTCCGACAAGGACACTGTTCTATTTTCAGATGTTCTAATATAATACATCTTGAAGGTCAACTTGACAGAGATTCAAATTATCTTATTGTATTTGTGCCATATTAAGCACTTCTGTTTTTTTTTTCAATTAAACGTATTAAAGGTACAATTATTTTAAGCCTATATTATTAAAAGCAAGTTTTATCATTAGATAAAATTTGTATTATCTTGAATCTTGAATGAAGAATCAATGTCTTAAAAGATAACAGCAGAAGTAATGCCTATATGGTACTTGACAGAATCAGATACCGTATAAGTTTATAAACTAAACTAAAATAAAGAATAAAAAGAAAAAGACAACAAAAAGTGTTATACGTTGGGGTGGAAAAAGAACTCAAGCTCAAACTACTACATAATATCATATTTAAAAGCAAACTCGAACTAAAACTCTTTGTCTCACTTGGTGCAGTGATTTTTTTCACTAATTCAAGTTAAGCTGCATGGTAGACGGAAGGTTTGGGGTTTATTCCTCATTTAGTGTAATTTATGAATTTATAAACTCTCGGACTCTGTATTACGCCTTCACGTGCCATATAGACGTTATTATCAGATATTACCCCATGAAATGTCTTAGGTAAAACTTGTACGGATAAAATGCATTAAAATCTAATCAATGCCGAAGCTCAAATTTGAGCCATTTTACACCAGTTAAACCTTGCTTTAATTAACAGAATTTTTGCCGCGAGATTTTAAATTATTTTGCGTTCCATGAGTACTGAAACAACAGATATTTCAACAACATTTAGCACCAAAAATTAGTAAATGAAGAATTGTCACTACGATAAGATAAGTAGGCATAGTGTTCTTCAAGCATGTTTTTCTTGTGTTCCAGGCAAAATCGTTTAAATTGTTTTTTTTTCAAAATACAGAAATATGCTTCAACTTAAATGAAATTAGCTAATTGTTTCTCAGCGCTTTTCAACATTCTTTCACGGAAGTGAGCTCTGAATTAGCTCTGGGATGAAAAATCTAATGTAGCTGAGAAACAATACGATGACAAGAAAAAAACTTTTTTTAATGTTGGGTTATGGACTTTCGCAAGCGGAATAAAAAGCGTTTTTAACTAAGTAAAAGAATTAATTTCTCAAAAATGAGAGAATAACAAAATGATATCTTACAGTAGAATTTAGAGATTTACAGGAGAGATCTGATTATTAGATCAAGATGGTGATTTGAATTTGGGGATGAAAAAGGACTCAAAAATCAGCTGTACATATACCCATTATCAGTGTGAAAAAGTCAAGATACAAAACTAATCCTAGCACCGTGATTTATAGTGGGGGTCGCAAGGGTTACCCAATATGGTTTGCTTCTGCAAATCAGTCGCAAATGGAACCATAAATGGAATGCATTTGCACTTTTCTAAGAATTCATTCACACTTCCGGAGATATCATCATCATTTAATACATGCTGGGAAGATTTTACATCACTTAATGTAACTCTAATATTAGTTATCTAGATTCACCAATTTGAACCGAATATTGATTCTCAGCACCATTTCTTGACGATTCATTTATATAATTTCTTTGATCGAAGTCATATTGCTTGTCTTTCTAATCTGGTAAGTCAAACTTTCTTTCTGATTCTCACTAAGTTTAAGACTATAGTTTGATCGATATTCTAACACCCCCACTCAGACTTGAGCTGATTGCGTAGAGTCTGCTCCCATCAAAACTGCTCTGAATGTTTCCACTTTCGAAACGGGTAAGGACTTTGTGAAGATGTCCGCTGCCATTTTGTCTGTAGGGACGTAATGAATTGAAATAGTCCCATCCTCCGTCTTGTCCCGGATGAAGTGAAACTTTGTTTCGATGTGCTTGCTCCTTTTGTGCATGACTGGGTTTTGGCAAAGTCTGATACAAATTTGGTTGTCTTCTCCAATTGCCATTGGACGTTTCTGTTGGATGCCAAAATCCTCTAAAAGTTGTTTCAGGTAGAGTGCTTCCTGAACTGCTGCTGCCATGCCCTGATATTCTGCTTCTGATGAAGAAAGAGCAACTGTGGCCTGCTTCTTGACACCCCAGCTGAGTGCTGCGCCACGTCCGTTGAGCTTGAAGTAATAGCCCGTTGTTGATTTTCTGTCGTTCACGTCTCCAGACCAGTCTGCATCACTTTCCCCCACTAAATCATAACTAGCCTCTTCTGTGTAAGTAAGTTTTAAACCTTTTGAACCTTGAAGATATCGCAGAAGTCGTTTTCCGCACATCCAGTGTTGATTGGTAGGTGCATTCATGTGTCTGGACAGAATGTTGACTGTGAACATGATGTCTGGCCTCGTCTGTTTGGCCAGATACAGAAGTGATCCAACCAAGCTTCTGTAGATCCTCTGGTCCACTTCTTCGTCTCCATTCTGTGCTGTCTGAAAATTCAAATTCAAATCAGCTGGAGTTCTTGAGGGTTTGCATTGATCCATTTGAAACCGCTCAAGCATTGTTTCTATGTAGCGTTCTTGGTCGACTGTGACTTTGCCCTCTTCTTGTCTGATTCTAAGACCCAGAAACCAGTGTAGTCTCCCTCTGTCTTCCATGTGAAAGGTTGCTTCTAGTGCCTTCTTGACATCAGAGACCACTGTCATACTTCTTGATGCTACTATGATGTCGTCAACCCAGACCAAGATGAAGGTGTGGTCCTCTGCCTCTGATCTTGCAAACAAGCAGTGATCGTTCCTGCTTCTGGTGAACCCCTGTCTCAGTAGGAAGTTTGCCATCTCTTTGTACCAGTTGTTAGCAGCCTGTTTCAAACCATAAATTGATTTATTTAGTCGACATACTAACTTCTCCCCATCTGATCCGCGTTTTACAGACTCCTGTGGCTGTTCCAGATACACTTCTTCCTCGATTGGTGAGTGCAGGAAAGCAGTCTTGACATCAAATTGGTGCATCACATGGCCCTGCTTCGCTGATAGCTGAAGTAGAATCCTGTATGTCTCTGGCTTACAGGTAGGCGCAAAAGTCTCAAAGTAGTCCAGTCCTTCCACTTGTTTGAAGCCTTTCGCCACATAGCGCGCTTTGTATTTTTCCACTTGACCACTGGGTCCCAATTTCACTTTGTAGACCCATCTGCCCGGTATGACGTCCCTGTCTGTGAGTGGTCTCACTAGGTTCCAAGTCTCGTTGTCTTGGAGTGCCTTGACCTCGTCCTTCATTGCCCGGTGCCACTGGACCCAATCGTCACCTTGCTTGGCTTCGTAGACTGTTTTGGGTTCCACATAGTCGCCCTCAGTCACAGCCAGCAAGATGGGTCCTGACTTCTCCAAGAAATTGCGGAACATTCCTTGCTCATGTCCCTCGTCTGGGCTCTGCTCTGTCCGCGTGTTCCAGTGCATCTTCCTTGAAACCAACTGTCTCTAACTGTGAGAAGTCTTCTGTGTCACTGTCTTCCAGGGACTCTGAGTCTCTGTGACTCCCTCTTGTTGCAGTAGATCTTTCATCTAGTGCTGTTTCTCCAACATCCGAGGCCTCTTGTCTCAGTGTTGTTTCTTGAGTATTCACGCTCCCTGCGTCATGCCACTCCTCCTTTATTGCAGTAGATGTGTCCTGTCGTTCTCTGTTGTCATCATCTTGATGACCATCATCTGGGTGCCAGATTCCCAGTTTCGACCCATCATCTAGTAGGTCAGCCGTTTCTTTGTTGTCAGGGATTGAGCCCACTTCAGACTCCTTGATGATCACATCTCGAACTGCCATCACCTTGCGTGTGTTGGGTATGTACACCAGGTATCCGTTTTCTCCTTCAGTGTAACCCACAAACTTTCCTTCCAGTGCCTTGGGTTCAAGTTTGCTGACTTCTCTGTCCCTCTTCCTCATGAAGACTGTGCAACCAAAAATAGATAACTTACTAATTCAAAGCTTAGGTTTTATACCTCTCATCAGCTCTGCTGGGCATTTTTCTTCTCCTCGTCTCACAACCAAGTTTCTGATCCTTGCTGCGTGAAGAATTGCTGCTCCCCACATCATCTTGGGAAGTCCTGAGTCAATGAGCAAACATCTTGCCATCTCCAGCAGTGTCCTGTTGCACCTCTCAGCTAACCCATTCTGTTGTGGCGTCTCTGGTATGGTCTTTTCCTGTAGAATGCCTGCATCTAAGCAGTACGTCTTGAACTGCTCTGAGAGAAACTCCTTCGCATTGTCTTGCCTCAGTTTCTTGGGCGTCCCCACACAGAGAACAAATTTCTTCAGGCTGGCCAGTGCTTCACTCTTTGCCTTAAGCAAGTCCACAAACACAAACTTCGTGTACTGGTCTGCAAACACTATGCAGAACGGGAACCCTGACAGTGACTCTACTCTGAAAGGTACCATCACGTCTGTGAACACCCTCTCCAGCTTCTCTTCTGCTTTGATCTTGGCCAATGCACACACATTGCATACATAATCGAGTTCCCCCACTGTCTCTGGTGCATCCCTGACCACATCCGCTTGATTCAAATGACCCAATCGTCTGTGACATTTCCTTGCACTGTCAAGTTTCACGCTGTTGGAACTCATCTTGAATTCTAGAACGCTGCAGGGTAAGTAAAACAAATTATTTTCTTGTGTTAGTTTTACCCGAGTTCCCTTCTGGAGTTTCATGCAGCTGTTTCCTCTCTCGAAAGTGAAGCTATGTCCCCACTCCGTGCATCTTGAGACTGATGGGAGGTTTGAAGAATAGTCCGGCACACACAGAACATTTTTGAGTTCGCATTGGAATTTCCCTTTGTTTGAGGGTATGCTGATCCTCACACAGCCTCTGCCCACCACTCTGGAAGCCTCTCCGTTGGGATTTCTGACCACTGATTGAATGGGCACAAAGTCCAGGAACGCATCGATGTTCGTCACTATGTGATCCGTACAACCACTGTCCACTAGCATGCCTGCTGTCTTCCACTGGGTAAGAGCTGCCCAGCATTCCTCGTCTGGTGTAGCCAATGTTGGACCCATTGCCACTGACTCATGTTTGCCTCCATCTCTTTGTCTCTTGCATGCCCTGTCTAGGTGACCCTTCTCACCACACTTGCTGCATTGTGCTGTCTCCTTCTTCCTGCAGTCCTTGGCAAAGTGTCCAGGGATCCCACACACAAAGCAGTTTCCTTTCTTGGGTCCCCTCTTGAAGTCACGCTTCACTGCCAGTGCCACTGAACCACTTTGTCCCTTGTGTCTCTGCACCGTGCTCTCATGAAAGTTCTGCAGCCTTTTCCTCAACTCTGTGAAGTTCGTTGCCGGGTTGAAGCTTTCCTGTATAACAAAACTTTCATACCTCATTGGCAGACCATTGAGGACCAAGGCGTTGAAGAGGGTCTCTGAGACTGCTTCCCCTGCTTCTTGTAGCCTTGTGAGCAACTCCTGTCCTCTGATGAAGAAGTTGTCCAAATCCTCAGAATCCTCGAGCTGCAGTCGAGCAAGCTGTGCCACTAAAGTCACCACTGTCGGCGTCTCCACGCTCTGAAATCTCTCTTGCAAAAGCTTCCAAGCCTTTGCTCCATCTCCAATGCCGTCATCTCCCACACAGTCATGTCTCATCAGCATGAGGGTTGTTGCAACTAGAGTCAGTGCCAGATGGCACCACACATTGTTCCGTTTCTCCTTGATGTCTGCAACTTCCTTCTCATATGCATCCTTCAGCACCTTGTTGTTCTTCTTTTCATCATTGGTTGCCCCATTGGCCAGTGGCGCAGGCTCATTGGGTTGCTCCTCTGTCCCCAGTAGTGATTTGTAGATCCCTTCGTCTGCATCATCGCCACAAATCTTGTGCTCCAGATTGGAAAGTCCTGTGCCTTTCCTGTGTAGGTCAGCAGCTTCACTGTCTGTTGATCCATTGAAGTTTGAGCAGGCAAAACAGTTGTGAAAAGAAAAGGTACTAAGCAGAAAAGGATTATGACTGTCAACAACAAATTAGTTTTGTTTTGGAAATTAATTTTATGACTTAGAAAATTGCTGGGCCCATAACCTGTTGGGTTATGGACTTTCGCAAGCGGAATAAAAAGCGTTTTTATCTAAGTAAAAGAATTAATTTCTCAAAAATGAGAGAATAACAAAATGATATTTTACAGTAGAATTTAGAGATTTACAGGAGAGATCCGATTATTAGATCAAGATGGTGATTTGAATTTGGGGATGAAAAAGGACTCAAAAATCAGCAGTATATATACCCATTATCAGTGTGAAAAAGTCAAGATACAAAACTAATCCTAGCACCGTGATTTATAGTGGGGGTCGCAAGGGTTACCCAATGCAAATCAGTCGCAAAGGGAACCATAAATGGAATGCATTTGCACTTTTCTAAGAATTCATTCACACTTCCGGAGATATCATCATCATTTAATACATGCTGGGAAGATTTTACATCACTTAATCTAACTCTAATATTAGTTATCTAGATTCACCAATTTGAACCGAATATTGATTCTCAGCACCATTTCTTGACGATTCATTTATATAATTTCTTTGATCGAAGTCATATTGCTTGTCTTTCTAATCTGGTAAGTCAAACTTTCTTTCTAATTCTCACTAAGTTTAAGACTATAGTTTGATCGATATTCTAACATTTGACAATAGTTCTATTCGTGATTGTCCTTTTGCGTTTTCATTTAGAAGTTGGCCTGTCTGGAGATGGGTGCATATTGAAAGCCAGAAAACCATCCAGTGGACCCAATGAGAAGATTGTCTTGGAGGGACCTAGCATACAGTTGAATCCCAATGGGAATACAGTGATCGCCCAGACTATGAAACCTGAGAGCTCATATCCAGGGTATGAGACACGATTTCCCCAACGATTTTGATTTTTTAAATTTTTTGTCTGCAAACACTTAGTGACGTCCATAAATCTCACAAGTCTGTACCATTACGCCCCCCCACCCCCACAAAAAATTATAGCCCCCTCATGGCGATTACAAATTTTAAGATTCAATTTTTTCTTTTGAAAAAAAAAAATTGAGTTGCGTCTCAGCTCAAATAGTATATTAATTCTCCCAGCAAGCAGTTTTTTGATTCAATGTCAAACTGTTTTTTTATAAATGTGAATATAAGTTTTGGGGTGGTTCGACAGTTCCAACAACTTGAAAAAGCCACCTCTCATCTATTCTAAATCAAGTTTCATGAAGTCCAACTTCATCTCTATATTTCAGATACTCGCCTTGAAATGTGAGGCTCGAGCAAAATCAGTGCACCGAGTTTGAATAAATTTTTGCCTCATCAAATAAGTAAACTTTGTCCTTGTTTTAGACCGGCAATTGTTAGCTGACAACTTCTGGTTTGTTACAAATGAAACCAATTCAAAAACTTACATTTGACAATACGATTGTATCCAAGGCAATAATAAATAGTTCAATGTCACGTACACAACAAATGGTCCTATAACCGAAAAGTATTTCAATTGTATTTTTTTATTGTATTTTACACTTAATTGTTTGAAAAGTGTTATTTCTTCGGGTTTTCAAGTTTTTTATAATTACCTAAATGTTAGAAATCTCAACAAAAGCAGATGAATGGGTGACAAAAATTAAAAGATTTAGTTTCGAATATCGGATTTAACAAGCGCACTAATCAAAGCAAAAGTTCAAAAGCTTTTTATGCCTCCTATAGTTGATTTTTCGTCCTATTTCTGATTATAAAAGTTTACCCATCCTTCCGGCCCCAGGCAGTTAGTCCTTTCACTTCTATGGCTCTCATCCATCTATTTAGATTATCAAACAGAATTCATTTGCAATTTCTTCTAAATTTTCTCGCCTTTTAAATGTGCCGATAGCTACAGAACAACGAACGACTATATCTGCAAATTTAATAATTTCTGTTTGTTCAGATTCTTCAACCAGTACAATTCCTCGTATGGCGTACAGTACTCAATTTTTGTCTCTTTATCCGAGTACTCACAGACTTCAGCGACAGTGGCCTTCTTTGACAGCTACAAAGATGTCGAAAAAGTTCTCAAGTAAAAAGACGTGCACCAAATCAATTTTTTAATAGAGATGTTCACTTCTTAGGAGCCACACTAAAAAGACCACACCGAAACTAAGATTCGACGTCCCATTTCAAAGGGTCAACCATTTAAGATTAAGAGAGACCCTTCAAACCATGAAATTGTCTCCTCGAAACAGTTTTGGTGAATCGCATGCTTAGAGACTATCAAGGCGTACGGTTCTAAGAGTGCTCCTCGGTCACTTAATATCCTCCGGTTGGTGCCATTTTATCCCGCGTTTTATGCCGTTTTATCCCGTTATATCCCGTTTTATCCCGCTGCAAACTTCCTTTGAGAGAAATTACGCGATATTTTCCGTTATGCGTCTAGTACTTTATGCACCCAACCCCTTTATAACACACGTGTCATTACATTACAAATTAGTATGTAAAAATATGGCGCGAGCTTTTGGGGGCTGAAAATAATATGAACCCACTAAGCTGGGGGTTCACAAACGGAAAAAATATCAATTAAAAACAGCTTTTTCAGGACAAAATGTCTGAAACCGTGGTTACCACTCTCAGTTTGTTCCAACCTAACCCAATTTTAGACAAATAGAGCTATTACGCATTTTCGCGCATTGTTGTGCTTTCACACTCTGTTTTCATTCTGTCACTTCAGTTTTAGTCTTTTTGCTACCTGAGGTACTCTAATGTACTTTTGCCACTAATTTAGTGCGTCTACTGTATATTCGGTTTTTGCATTTTATTTGTAACTTCGCCCAGCGTAATGTCTACAAAATATCGATCGCACCGGGATTAAAGTCATGAATTAAAATCATTGCAAGGATCAGGGTCAGGTTTGGTCCAAAAAATGTAATAGCTGTGAAAAAAACTTTTTCACCGCAAAGCGCCCGCATCTTTAAGCGTTGAATGCGGAGAATTTTTGCGGTTTTTAGCGGTGAAAAAATTTTTTCACCGCTTAAACGATGAAAAAATTTTTTCACCTCTTAAAAGTTTTTTTCACCGCATTCATTGAACACAAATCTTACACTTTTACTCAAAAATCAACGCAAATCTTACATCTTTTAGCGATTTTTAGAGATGACACCTCGACCCGGGTGATAATAAAATAGTTGCGGTTTATTCAATTGGAACCGAGTGAACATCTCTTCAAATCCTTTCGGTCACAAAACGAGACGCAGTCATGTAAGTAACATATTATCTATTTTGACAATTATAGATTCAATAAGTTCGTGGTCACTGAAGATGCATCAGAGTAAAGCTGTTTTTTCTTGTTGAGAAAAGTTGACAAAAATCAATTAAGAACTATTTTTAGATTGACAGAAGAACGGGTTATCTTGATTACTGTTCCTCAATTTCCTATCCTACATCTAGCTGTAGTTTTTCAACTTATTCAGAGTCAATATCACTCGTAGTAACATTGAACAGTGTTTTTGTTCTTGATAATTTTTGAGTAGCGAGGGACAGATAGTAAATATATATCAGCTCTAGAATTGGGTAATTATTTTTTGCAAGTTTTTTGCGCTTTTTTTTGTCTACGGTCAAAACTGTTGAACCACTCACAGATCAGTATCGTTAAGAGTTGCCCATATATAAGAGTTGATGAACAGCATTTGAAAGTAAGCTGGAAAATTTTTTTTTGTTTTGACTCCAATCAGCTCCGCGCAAATGTTGACTTCTCGAAAGATCCTTTTTTGGCTATAAAACCAACCCTTATCCGTAGAATCAGATCATTTATGGGCAATGAGCA
The DNA here is from genome assembly GCF_964194025.1 of Convolutriloba macropyga. Lineage (NCBI taxonomy): Eukaryota > Metazoa > Xenacoelomorpha > Acoela > Convolutidae > Convolutriloba > Convolutriloba macropyga. Next base: position 59,794,966 of record NC_134471.1, on the reverse strand, counting down.
TGTCTGAGCATTTTCTGTGCCTTTGCAAATCAGTTATTTCAAATTTATTTTGACCGTCTTTTTATTAGTTTTTTTACAGTAAAAGAAAACGACATGAAACGGCAAAATTGCGGTCCTAATGACAACTGATTTTCACAGAAAGACTGTGTCCTTTTAATTGATGCACAAATATAGTTGTTTTCATTTTTTTAAGGTTTTTTTCATCGTAAAAGAGAGGGCGCCTTTTAAACAATAGGCAATTTTCATTGTTTTTAGTTTCTCCATATTTACATGCCATTTTGTGCGTAATTGCAATGCATAAAAATAGGGTTCTGTGATGACCGAAACGAGACGCAATTTTCAGAACAAGTGCAGAATAAACTAGCCTTTGATTTTTCAATTGAATTGATCTACTCCAAGAAAACTGCTTTTTTGTTGGCCTAGATAAAAAAAGCTGAAAATGGACCAACTTTGAACCGTAATTTTACAGCTTACCCATAATTTTCTGATAATGGAAACAAATTCTTTAAAAAGAATAGAGAAGATAACTTATTCTTTCCAGCAGCTCGGTTTTTAAAAAAGATTCTGCTTTTTAACCAAGAACGAAAGCTCAATCAGAAGATCGTATTATTCCTATAAAAATCGTTTGATACTTTTTTCCAATGTTACCTTTTCCGCAGATAAGAGTCTTTATCGCCCCTTTTAAGAAGCCCTGATCTGCTTCTTAAATTTTTGATTACTTTTTGATTTTCCATCAAAATTAATTAAGAAACAATCTTGGTTTTGAAAAGCAATTTTCAATTTTTTTCTGATAACTTCTGACAATTTGATAGACTAAAACTAGAGAAACCAAGCAATTCTAGAAGTATCATGAGCAGCCCTCTATTTCTTATAGACGTTTGTTTGACTAACCTTGGGGCGTGAATTTTAGTGAGCAGCTGTGTATTTCAGGTGCTCACTGGACTGATTCGTTCCTGCTTAAACCTGGACGTAGCTTGTCTTCGGATGCACCTGATGATGATCCAGATGTCAACATTGCGGTCGTCTGTCCCACTATTCAGGATGGTATGAACGTATATTAGTAGTCTTTGACAATGCGACAAAAAATTGACAGGGTTTATAAATCATAGGCTTCACATATTTAACGTTATACACTCTAAAAAAAGCTCAGGTAAATTTCCTGAACCGTATTCAGGTAATCTCAAGTTTGGGTGAATTTCAGGTGTACAATCACTTGAACCGCACCTGAACTCAAGTTCAGGTAAATTTTTACCTGAATAAGTTCAGGAGTAATTCACCTGAAAAAAATTTTTTCAATGCAATCAGCAATGAAACAACAAAATCTTTGTTGTTCGAAAAACTAAACTATAACAAAAATCATTCAAATTGTAGGGGACACAACAACACAAAAACTAGGGGACACAACAAAACATTTGTGCAGCAATGTCCGACGATTTGTTACTGTTAATAAAGACGACTTGTTATTAACGACTTGTTATTAAGTTACTGTTAAAAATATTATAAAATTTTCCCACTTTTCAGCCTTGCTGTTGTTTTAGCGCAGATATGCATTTTCCTGACCTAATCAGGAGTTTCAAAGAGTTTCAACACATGTAAACAGGTTTCAAATTAAAAGTTTGAAGTATACGAGTGAAGTCATATATTTATTACTCGTCGAATAAAGTTAAATATACCTTCAAAAAAGCTTATTTCACCTAAAATATGCATGTAAAAATACTGTTCCTCAACTGATCTTAACTTACTGTTAAGGTATATATGCCCTAAAATTAAAAAATTTTAAGGTAAATTTAATTTTAACCAGTAAGGTGAAATTATGACGGCAGCTAAAATAAATTTAAGTTAAGGCAGACAAATGCTTTTCGACGTATCTAGTTATTGATTTTTGATATCAAATTTTCCGTATCTTTTTAGATTTTTGGTAATTTTCCCGTTATAGTCGTCTCGCAAAAAAAGAGTTTATGGCTCTCTAGTGGGCTCTACGAATTGTAGTCCTTTGGGCTAAGGGTATCGTAGTAGGAAAAACTGCTTTTTGCTATAGCCATATATTGCTGGCGCACATAGATATTGTTAAGGCTGAGCTTTTTCAATGAACAATCTTTGAAAACTAAATTAGCAAAAGAAATACAATAGGATGTCAAGCAAATTTTAATGCTACATTCTATCAAAGCCCATTCAATTTGTTCACGCTATTCAACATACTTAGTAAATATAATTAGTAAGAATATCATACATGAAGTGAAACAAGTACTCAATTTCGAACTACCTCACTTAATCAGTATTGCGACGTATATACGACTTTAGAAATTCTTCACTAAATTTGCTCAGATTCTTTACGATTAATTTGTGAATCGAATTGTTGATACAGTAAATTAGTTAAAACTTACTTACGGTTAACAAAGTTCTTATGACATCAAGCTTACACTGAAAAAGTGATGTTACTAAAAACTGCTGTCATTTCCTTCACGCTAGATAATCAGGCAGTAGTCCCTGCGTTTGAAGCATTATTTTTTTCGGCTTATTAGACTTATTTCTCAATTTTATTTATGTATCAGAGTATTCACACTTTTTCTCAATTTATGCACTTAAATAAATTGTATAAATTTTATTGATAATTAACAACAGTGTTGCACAGAGTGTTTCTCATTTCCTTTAAAAGTCTTACCAAGCGTTCTTTCCATAATTTCGAAGTAAAATGCACTTTGTAACATAATTGAGAGCATTTAAAATATTTCTTTTATTAATGGAGGATTTCACTTTTTGATGTCTAATTGTAGTTGTCAAATTGAATATTCTTAAGTATTCTTAACTATAACTCAAGTTAAAATCATTGTCAAATTTTCACAGAGATCACTAGTTGATCTCTAAATAAGACATCTTGCTTACTGTGACATCGCCTTGCAATTATTGTTGCTTAAAAAAGTCTTTCGAAAAGTAGACGTCACATTATTGCTTTAATTATTAGTTGGTTATAAAACTGAAAATGTCAAATACATTTGGTCCTATTAAATTACTGAACAAACAGTTCATTCAGATCATTTCACTCAATTCTTTTGCTTTTTTGTTCCGACCCCTCCTGAGGGGGGAGGAACTATATACTCAACTGGTTTTTTTGTTCAGTCAATTTTACAGATTGATATTTCATTGTAGAAAGTTGTGAGTGGTATCATTAAAAGGCCCGTCCATCGTAGAATATGGTATTAACACATTTTCTGTGAATATTGTTTGCTAGAGAGAGTTATCGGGTTAAAATTTTTGTGATTAATAGACCGATTTGCGTTATATTTATTCAATTTTTCCGGAAATTTTGCCTAATGTTTCGTAATTTTATTGAATGATGTACAAAATTGTTAGCAATTGTACAGTTGATTCAAATTTTAGAGACAAAAAAGTGTTGTTTTCCATTTTGATCTAATTTTTTAATTAAAATGTGGCTTAGTATATCCAAATTCAGCCTTTTTCATCAAAAATTGCTCGAAATAAGACTTTTTAGTTCACTTTGATTAAAATTGCCGGAAGTACAGGCGAAAAATTAACTAATAAAATCTTTTCAAACTACAAAAGGAGCTAGTCCCACTTCCACTTCAATTGAGAGTAGTCTGGAATTAAGATTTTGCCGTTTTTTGCTAACTTTACTCTATGATTATCAAAAACGCAGCATTTATTTTTGATCTTTCAACAAACAAATTGCCTAGATCCATATCACTCGAAGCAATTAGGTGTTCTTATTGGACGAACTGCAATAACAGGGCAGGTTTTTGTCCAATAGTGGACTGCTACGATCCAAAAATTTTTCGAATTGCAATCAATCGGTCGGTCTCTTTTTTAAAAAAAAAAATTGATCTTTTTTATGTTAATTAAAAAACAGAATAAATCAAATCAAAATTTGCTGTTAATAGATCAAATTGGCTTCCAATTGGAGTTTCAAATTAATTTTTCTAGTATCTTTACTCGAAAGATTATGGTTCTTTTGACTTTCATAATTGTTTGATTTTTAAATAAATGATGGCCTATTGATTTTTGCCACTATATTTTTTTATTTTGGTCAACTTGTAGCTTAGTGCCAGCAAAGAAAGAATGCTTTTTCTTCATCTTTTTTCTGCTGAATTAAAATTTAATCTTTCTTGCGGTTTTACGTCCTAAGTTATGGATTTCTGGCATTGATACTACTAGATTACATTTTATTTTATTTCAAGGCATTGGCCCAGTTTTCAGGTTTTTTCTTGTTTTGTCACATTATCGCATCATTTACAATTCACATATTACTTTATTGGCGTTCAAAATAAGGCACAATGGAACATATGAAAGTCTTTAAGGGCAAGGATTGTGGTTTTCGACACCCCTTTCTCAGAACTTTTATTTGAATTTTTAAATTTCTCCTTCTCTTTAACTGTCGTTTTAGTCGTATGAAAATTCCCTAATAATGACAGGTCTCCTTGGCTTTTTTCGGAGGAATAATTGAGCCTATTTTCTGATTGGAGTAAATAGCTGATGGATTTCAAGACTTCGAAAACAATTTTTTTCAAAAACTGAAAAAAATTTAATTTTCGCATTTTTTTGTCTATTTGTTGCCTAGTTTCGTTAATTACAGGTCACAAATAACATTATTGTCGTCGAGGGAAGGTGTATTGCACAAATAAAAAATGTTTACCTAATTTTGACCTTTCTTCTTTTTTATCTACTTGTTACCTATTCTCAGTAATGAGAGGTTGCATTCCACATTATTAGCGGTCGTGGAAGGCTCAATTGAACATATTGAGGGGAAAATTTGGCTCTACGGCTTTGACATTGTTTTCTCGCATATTTTATTAGATTTTTTGTTTGTCGTCTCTATTTGTGGTTCTTTTTGTAACCGCATAAAAAATTGAACAATGACAGGTCTCAATGCCCTCCCACAGAGGCGTATCAGATCATAAGAATGTTGGATGTTTTCAATTGCTATTTAATAGTTTTCATTAGTTTGAAATTATTTTTTTTTAAAAAAGCATATTTTTCATTTTTGCTATTTTTGTTATTTTTTGTCTAATTGTTACCAAGTCTATTTATGGAGTGGTCCCATATCTTTTGTGGTGAAGTACAAGTTGTTTTGTTTAGTTTCAGTTTTATTTGACGCTATATTGCTCTTGTTAATAATTTTTCTTTTAAAAAAAGGACATAAATTTTGGATGTTATTAATGTCTGTTGTTATTATTGTTTGATTTTGTTGTTCGTCTTGACTTGTTTTCCTAATAATGGCTGATCTCATCAATCTAATGTGGCATTTTTACTCCATCGAGTTATTGTGTTGGAGGCAATCTTTTTATTCATGCACATTTTTTGAAAAATACTTGAATTTGCGGGGGTTTTCTATCGGTTCCTCATTTGGTAGACCATTATGCTAAAATGTGGATGAGCGGGGTCGGAACTTTCTGTGCGAACGCACATTATCGAGCCTCCTTGTTCGCTCTAAATTTAAATGGTGATCGATTTTTTTATAAATGCAAAAATTCTTCCAGTGTTTCCCAACGACTGAGGTTTTTAAGAAGTATTCAAAAAGTGTCGATTTTTACTTCCTGCCTAGTTTCAAATATTTTTTGTATTCAGCCGTCCTTGATGGAACAATCTCTCTGAGCGTGACCAAATACAACACAATTTTGTCTCAAAACATGATCTGCCCTTTTGACTACTCATCCTCATCCTCCTCTGATGGTGATGACGTCAACAATAACAATCCCATAGACTTCACGTGGGACTGTGTGAACAAGCAGGATGTGGATAGAAATGGGAATTACAATTGCACAGTAGTCATGGATTTTACTCTGGCGACTTTAGGCTACTTCTCTGATCCTATGGTAACTTCACCTTAGGAAAATTTTAAAGCGGGCAAATTTAACAGAACTGTGCAAAAATACGCTGAAAACTGCTCACATTTCATTCAAAACAGGTCGCGGGGTCTCTGAGTAGCACAAAATGTTCCAACATGCCACTGAAGACTTTTCAAAGATGATTCATTTGACTGAGAAAAGGCTACCTTTAGATTATCTTTAAAAATTTGAAGGAAAATTTAACGCTGAAATATATCTAACTATCCAATGACAAATTGGTTGAAACAGGTTGAAGAAACGAAAATAAGAGTTCTGAAAGCAAAATTTTTGGAAAACCAATTACGGAATAATTTGTAGTCCACAAAAGCTTGTAGATTATTATTTTACAACAAATTCAGTCAGATCTTTCAAAGTAGAGATATGATATCGGTACAAAAGATCTGCCAGTTCAGTGGTGCAATAATTTTAAAAAAGTATAGTTTTTCATTCTAACCTTTATGATTTAAAAGTATCCTAATCAATGGTATCGAAGAATATTGCGATAACCTCTCTGTCTCTCGATTTTACAAAAATGAAATAACTAAGACTCTTTGGAAAAACATTAAGAATATTTATCATTATTTTAGCAAAGTGTAGTCAAGTTTTTTTTCCGAAATTGAAGTATTTTATATACTAGAGTTCATATATTTTACACAGTCTTTATTATAATATGAAGCAATGGTTCAGTAAGTTTTGGACAAATTCCAATAAATTAAATTGTGTAAATAACAAAACCAAAACTATCTTACACACAGAGCAGTAAAAGTAGAGTTTGAAAACTATTTGTTCCGACCCACTTTAGTGGGGGAGGAACTATATACTCAAATGGGTTTTTTTTTCAGTCAATTTTGGCCGATCGATATAATCATCGTAGAGAGTTGTGAGTGGTATCATTAAAAAGCTCGTCCAGCGTAGAATATGAAATTAAAAAGATTTTTTCAATTTTAGATTTTTATAGGGAGTTATCGAGGTTTAAAGTTTTGTGAATATTTGACGTAATTCATCTGTTTTTATTCACATTTTCGGTATTTTTGGCCTAATTTTCGTCAATTTTGCTAAAATTTCGTCAAATTTTCTGCTATAGTGTTATTGATTTTATCTCTAAAGATACAGTAGGTTTGCTGAATTCATTGATCTGAGTTTTTTGGCCAGAATTTTCAAAAAATTTTCAAAATTCTATTTTTTTTTGTGACCAAATTTGCTTTTTTAGCATACTTATCTTAAATTTGCTGGAAGTAGATAGCTTGAAACAGCGGCAATTTTCTTTTTAAGCTGACAAACGAGCAAATTCTACACCCGCTGGCTTTGCGAGTCTTCTGGAATTAATATTTCGCCAGTTTTATGCAAATTAAAATTCGATAACTATAAAAAATGCATTTTTATTTTTGACAAAGTGAAAAATTTTGTTCAAAAATTGATCTATTTCAAAACCATTTGAAAAGAAGAGTATTTTGTTAGACGCGTAGTAACATCTAGGATGATCTTGATCTCGCCATCTTGAGCTCACGAGACTAAATTGTTTAGATTTTAATGGGGCGCGGTTTTTTTTCAAACTTTTTCGGATATGTAAAAGTTTTTTATGTAAACTTCTTTTACTTACAACAAATTCAAATTAGGGCTCAATGAGTGACAGATACCATTCACAAACAACGAGGCCCAACGAGATTATAGCTTGGTTTGAGAATAAGCTAAGGGTTTTTGTGGCTCTGACCAATTATTTTCGTAAAAATTTTTTATGTTATTCACTAATTTTACATTCATTTGATTTTTCAGTTATCTTTTTTGCAGTTAAATGACGTATTGTCCCCAGTCAAAGATCCAATCATTTCTTAGGTTGTTTAAATCAATCTAGACAATTCTTTCAGTTGTTATCTAATGTCTGTTTTGACTTTGAATATAATTGTTTTAAGAAAAAATCGGTTAATTTTTGAACTTTGCCACTATTTTTATCTTATTTCTCTCGACTTAGCGCACAAAAAGAAACCGATTTCCTTTGGGTTATAAATTAGTAATCGTGATGGTCCTATGTTCAACTAAGGGTCTCTTTCTCTTTATACAACGCGTTTTCTTTAATTTTTTTTGTTTTTGAGCTTAATTGTATATTTTATGTGTTCGTTTTGTTACCTTGTTAAATTATCGTATTACTGACAAAACCAAGTGAAAGAAAGCTTAGTAGGGAAAAGGCACAGCGTCGGAAAAAAACGTATCTGCATATGTCAATTGTTTTAGTTATATAGTTTATGCTTTTTGGGCTGCGACACAGTTATCTCGCAGTTATATAGTTTATGCTTTTTGGGCTGCGACACAGTTATCTCGCAAAACAAAAAATTTAAATGGAATTTTTTTTGTTTTTGCCTATTTTTGTCATTTTTTGTTGGTGTACAATATATATATATATAACCATATATCAATCAGTCTCAATTGCTTCCCCAGGACATATAACTCAACCTAGTTAACTATTTCAGTTTATAGCTGTGTTTGTTTTAATGACTTTAAAACTGAAATAAGAAAATTTTTTTCAATGTATCCGCTTGTTTTCATTTACGTAACCATGTAACTCGATCTCAATATTTAGAAGTGTCAATTACTTTTGTTGGCTCAAAAATTTTTGCGCTTGGTTATACGTTGTGATCTTTTGCTTCGAGCATTATTTTCACAAAAAAATTTTGAGGTTTTTATACTTAAATTTTTGGGTTTTTCTTTTTGTCATCTCATCGTAGTCGTCCTTTTATTAAGAAGGCTCGCCGATGTTAAAATGAAGAAAAAGTGACAATTTACAGTTTTTGCAGGCGTCATTTTGTAATTATAGTTCCTTGAATAGTGTGATCTCGTAAAATTGTTTGAAGTATTGGCTTTAAATATTTGTTGTTATTTTCAGGCCCAATTGGCTTCCTGAGGTATTGCAACTTAATCCATTACTGTTTGTTAAAAATTTAAGTCTGCTATGAATTTTTAAAAAAATTATTTTCAAAAAATATATTTCGGTTTTTGAGCTTCGTCATTTTTTTAAAATAGTTTTTTGGTCAATTTGTAGCTCAGTCTCTGTAAACACGGGTCACAGCCCGTTTCCAGCGGACTGAAATTTGATCTGTATGACAATTTTAGCTTCAAACATTTGTTTTTCGGCTTTGTTACTACTGTTACAAAGAGGACAGGTCTCATATTTTTTCTAATGAAGTTTAGGTTGAATTTTGTTTACGTTATATCTGATGCGAGTTTGACTTTATGATTTTATTTATTATAGCCATCGAATTTTTGGTCCTAAATAGTGTTCGTTGTTTGATAATTTTTATTGTCCTTTCTAGTAGTCCTATTTTCAACGACGTTTATCGGCCCTCTAGTGTGGCATTATTGTATTCGGTTCTACTTTTTTCACCCCTATTCATTTATCCCCCTATCTTTTAACCTCGATTTATTCAGCGCTCTATCATTTAACCCCTCTATCATTTCACCCCTCTATCATTTCATCCCGCCAATTAGCAGTCGACATTAAAGCATGTTTTGACATAATTAAGTGGATAAACTAATCACACGCTCGTTTCTGGTAGTTTCATATCAAAAACCACGGGTCGCTGAGTCATGGCCATGGCCCGCGAGGCATGGCCAAATGATTCTATTGCTAATTTAATAATCATTATTTTATAGAAAGATTAAAATCGGGGTGAAATGATAGAGGGGTTAAAGCATAGAGGGTTTAAATGATACAGGGGTGATAAATTGGGTTTAAATGATAGGGGATTAAATGAATAGGGGTGAAAAGGCGGTACACGATTGTATTCTATTCGTTGTTTATTGAACGATATGTATGTTGTTGAAGGTTTTCTAACTCTTCATCCTTTGGTAGCCAATTAACTCAGAAATGTGGATGAGCGGGGTCGGAACCTTATGTGCGTACGCACATTACCGAGCCTCCTTGTTGGTTACATTGTGAAATTGAAAACTTTTTCACCAAAGTTCTTCGCATACCCCCTATTTTATTTTTTAACGAGATTGCTTTTACTTGATTACTTTGAAATATAATAAAACATTAGAACGTCAATTTCAGCTTTAAATACAGATCTTCGGGAAAGTGCTGAAATTAATAACCTTTCTTTTAAATTCGCTTCTCGAAAATATATGGTTTCATAAAATTGCGTCTTTTAAACCCGAATTCCAAAAACTTTTCATTTTTGCTTCCCATTAACAACAACTCGAAACTGTAAAGCGCAGAAAACATCGACGGAGTTAATTTTAAATTCGAGAAAACTTTTAAAAAGCCGTTGATAGTTTTTCCCTGAAATTTGATTTTTAGACAGAAGACTGTTTTTAATTCAATTCGTGCTTCATTTTTTCTACTGAAAGTCTAATTATTCAGAAGTGCTTCATTTAGATGCTTAACATTAGAACTTGAAGAAAATATTCATTTTTTCGAAATCCTCAAACACGATGTAAAGACTGATTTCAAACGCCTGTAAATCACATATTCAAGAAAAAATTTGGAACATTGGAATAGCAGGCAAATAGGTTTTTAGAAAACTAGAAAGCAAACTAATTCCAAGTTCAGTAATAATCTAAAATAAAAGTTGAATAAAGTTTCTTTGTTTTGTTGTCAGTTTTAAAAAATTTAGATTGAGATTGGATGAATTTATTAACTCCTTTTTGGTTAGAGCTTTGTTGTTTCAGTTTTAATGAGACTAAAATGTAAATAAAAACTTGCTTTTGAGGTTTAATTAGAGAATAATGAAATGAGAAAAAAACTAGTTTATGAAATGTCCTCCATGTTTTCTAAAATAGTCCTTATAATTTATTTTGCTACTGGAGATTTAAATCACGAGATGCCGGAGGAGATTTTCACTAACAATATTTTTAAACTCGAGAAGGCAATGAAAAATGGTTCCAAGAACTTTTAACAAGTTGGATTCTATGTTGCCGTGGAAAAAACAAATTATCAAGAACTGGGGAAGATCATCTTCAAAGTTGTTAATTAATACAACTTTAAGCACCAAGAGGAAACGATTGTTTCAGTTTTATATATATATATATATATATATATATATATATATATATACATTTTTCGAATTCGAATTAATTTTTGGCTTTAAAATTATTGAAAGTGCACCAGGTATTTGCATTATATTCAACTGAACTTCCACTTTTAGTGAAACTAATTTTTCCCCTATTTTTTGAAAAATAGGGGAAAAGGTTTGGAATAATAAAAGAAATATTTTCATTTTTATTGAGAGCGTACTTCAATGCATAAATACCCGCTCAGCAATCCGCTCATGACTCATTCTTCTTCAGTTGAGACACATTATTTGTTTAAACAAGTTTTAAGTGCACAGTTTCTGAAACCACTAATTTGAAAAAGGAATTGAGATCTGGCATGCGCTGAAACTATGTACCAAACGCACTGAAACACTTGGCTTTTTTCTACAAATTCACCCTTTTCTTTTCTTAAGCGCATTCATCTCAATTTTCAGTTTTTGGTATTCAAAATGTGTGACACACCAAAAAGGCTTGATTAATTTAACTCATTTGACCGTTAATTACGGACAGCAAACCGCAATTGGAAAAGTAAACCAAACTCTCTGGTCAAATTATCTCGTTTTCTGATAAAGCAAAGCAAGACCTGAGACCTCGCTACTTTGTCTGGCAGCAATTTTATCCCTGGTGTTTTTCAATAAAAATATTTACTAAGATTTGATATTTTGCACTAAAAGTAATCAACTTTTTAAAAGTTTTTTTTGAATGAAAAATTTATTCCGTTGAATTGAAGCCCAAATGACCTCGCGTTTCTCACTAACATATTTTTCTATTTAGATCTTTCATTTATGTAATTTTGAATCCATACAAAGAATCCCAATAATTTTGGAATCAATTTTCTTCTCCGAACATTAAAGACGTTTGAACAAAAATTTGTCGTGTGGGCAATAATAAAAATATTGCCTTAGGAGAAGATTGAAGTTATAGGAATTCCTAAAATCTTTATTCGAAGTAAGAATTAAATTAATTTTCTCTGAGAGCTTAGATAATACTGATCAAAAACTGAAAGATCTTTTAAAGAAAGATTCTTTCGCAACTGAAAGATTCTTTCGCATTTCATTAAACTCCCTGAGCACATAAATAATTGATATCAGATAAGGAGAAATTTAAAAAATCTGGTCTGATAAGTTCTTAATTATGAACTTGTCAGACAAGATTTTTTTATTTTCCTGACCTGATATCAATTATTTATGTGCACAGAGAGTTTAATGAAATGCGTATAACACTCGATGGGACACTTGTTCAGTTATCCATTAAAATTGAAACATTTTTTTGGTAAAATATCAACCACAGTTCTCATACGCTTGACAGAATCGGTCAGTGTGTTCAAGTTCCATGAGGTCTGGTCCGTCAAAAAAAGTCTTGAAAACCGACTCAATTATTGGTTTATGTTGTAATCTTAAACAAGATGTTGCAAGCAGATTTTTGTTTCGGATGTACCATTCAGCAATGCGACAAAATTTTTTCCAATTAAGCCGTTTCTGTTTTGTTCTCTTTATCGCGTATGACTTCTTACCTCCTTAAACATAATTAATAATTTTTTATGGATCTCAAATTGACATTTGATTCCTTACCACTAATAAAATAACAACAATCATTTCAATAACTCTATATCTACGAGGCAAGCCAAGAATACCACCTTTAAGAAACAAACAAACAGAGCCACTAAGAGCCCTTCTTGGCGCTTGAAGTGGTTACTCAGTTAGCTTTTTTAAGTTTGGTAAAAAAACCACTACATTTTTTCCCTTAATGATGCCTTCTAAATTGATTGAACCGGGTTGTACATACATTTAATTGTTATAAAATAGTCAATAACTTATATCGCTCAGTTAATCAGAACTGTCCTGACAGTTTTTTACGACTGAACTGCTCAACACTGAAATTGTTTTGATAAATTGATCAGCCGTTGCGCCATCTTTAAAACGCGAAGCATTAAGCGTTTTTCTTCGAAGTTTTTGTGACTTTCAGTTATGCTGTTTCGTCCATTCCATCAATTTACTGCCACTCGGCGTCCATGGTATGCTTGGCAAAGTACTTCTTACCCAAAAATGATGCTCATTGCACTATACCTCAAAATAGTATGTTATACCTCATATACCTCAAAATAGTATGTTATCGAAATGTGCTGACATGAATTATATTTTGACCAGTGTTGACTTTTTCTAGCTCAGAATGGATGCAAGAAAATTGAACGTTTTTGTTCCAGTTTTGGTTTTTGGAACATCTGCAAAAGGCTCATTTTTAAAAATCTGAGTTGAAATAGAACCTTCCAGAAACGTATGACATCTTAGAAGCGTTTTAAAAGAACTGAAGAGGTTTTTTGAATTTATGTATGTGCATAGCTCGTAAATTTTCCGTTTTTTTCCGGCTGTAGGTCAAAATGCATGTCATTGGATATCTATGTTGTTGTTGTTGAACAGTTGAGTTTTGTTTACTTGAGTATTTGGACCATTTTAGTCATACACATCTGTAAATTAACTTTATTCGACTACTCTTTTGGACACAACTATTTATTAATTATCCTCTCAGGCCTCTTGCTTCGTTTCAGCAAAAACTCTATAAGTCAAAAGGTAGTATAGTCTAGTAGTCTCAAGTACATTTAAGTATCTTTTGAACGTACGAAAATAGCGTTGAAAAAATGGTGGCAAAGTCTGGAAAATACTGAGAAGTCAATTTTACATTTGGCAAGTTATTGTGCAAAAGTGATTGTGCAAGTGCTAGTTTAGTGTGCAAGAGCCTTTGCGGAAAAACGAAAAATGACTATCGGCACAAAAACAAGCATTAGTATAGGCACACATGTTATTGAAGAAAAAACCTTCACTCTTGGTATAAAACACTCTCTCGGATTTTAATTCATTCAAGTCATATAATAAGCAACATATAGCGCTATAAATCGACAAATCAACGTATTATATAAAGCAACGTTCAACGCATAAGTATTGTTTCCGTTCAAAGCCAGAAGTTTTTTAAGACGGCAACGTCTTTTTTGCTCATTTTACTGGTATCATTCTATTTTTGATACTTGAGATCAAAGCCGGTCACCATTCTATTCGAAACCGTGCAAAAAACCGAAAATTATCAAGTTCAAACGAGCCTTACTTGATAGGTTTATTTATCCCTGGCGTGGGAGAAGGAGGAAACAGTTTTAATATTTCTATTTTTATTGTTTTCAGAGTTCTTCAAGCAATAAAAATAATTACTGAAGCATCGCCGGCGCTTTAAGAATTGATTTTAAATATGATGCTTAATAGATGTTAAAAGACAGTGTATATTTCAGATGTGGACTCTTTGGACCCCTATTGCCCTGGTGAGCAGCCCGCCCAACCGCTTTGCCCAGTATAACCCAACAGCTGCGAGCAGGCATGTAATTTACTTGTTAAATAAGTTTTGTCAGCTCTGATATTAAGATTCGCTCTCTTAAAAATTTAACCAATAGAATTTCACGTGGTGAGGTGAAAGTGAGATTACTCGGAATTTATTGCCAGTGGGGGCATCCACGCCCAGACATCAATGAGGCAGATAGGACAAGAGCTCTTTGTAAAACCTTAAGAATAATACTTATTTGTTAGTAATCTAGTTCTATATCAATTCCACCTCTGTGTTGTCAAGGTTTATACCTCGAACCATGAAAAGACCGTGCTCGTGCTCGACCGCAAACTGGTATGAAAAGACCATGCTCGAGTCAAATAGTGTGTGATACCAATTAAGCTCAACTTTAGCGAACAACCTGACCAAAAATGTGATGCTCGACTTATGCTGGACTCATATTAACCACGCTAGACCTAAACTATCGGCTCAACTTTTGGGCGACTCAAAATAATGAAATACCGAAATTGGGTCGAGCTATTGTCAAATCATGGGTCCAGCAAAAGTTATTTCATGAATCTGCAGCTTCGTCTCAAAAAGTTAGCGTGCAATTTTATTGCTTATAAGGTACTCAACATCATGTATGCTCGTTATGTTTTGCAATTCTGAAGAACCACCGCTGAATCACCGTTGCATTGTGCATTAAAAATGATAATTCATAATTTTGGAAGCTAAAACAACAAAAAATGCAACATTTTTATCATGGCTAATGGGAAGAAAACCATTAAAATTTAGTTACCTATTCTCATTCAATCAAAATATGTGACAATATATTGTCCAGCTGCTACAGCGGCTTTATTTTGATAGTTGACAAATTTAGTATGTGTTTTGGCAGTTTCCAAACTGTTTTTTAAATTGAACTGCTCCGATGCAATAATGTTTAATCTTGTTCCATTGATAATTCTGAACATACAAAAGACATTTTTTTTCTGATTTAGCAAAAAAGCGAACTTAAGAAAAGACTTTCACTCAACCCTTAAAACGACTATGCTCAAGTGACAATTATTTATTGGCTGGACTATTAAAATGTTATTTCTTGGCTCATTCAAAGACCAGGCTCGACACAAAATTTCTATAATAGACCATGTTTGACCCAAAAAGTCAAAGAAAAGACTAATATATCTTTGCAAGACAAAAGGTCTGATTCAGAGTATTAGCTATATTTTAATGAATGGAAAATTTTCTTTCTGATTGGTCCTCAAACTCAAATGATAGATCTTCATCTGCAGCATACACTTGTAACCAAATCACTGCCAAAACACTGTTGACTCGCGTCATCCTTACTGACAATTTATAAACTTATTTACAAGGAAATGATTTACCTTTGCAAAAATTTGAGAATAAATTCTTAGGAAAAAATTTTTTCCTTTACTAAGAGTTTTTTTTCTCAAATTTTTCCAGCTTCAAATAGTTTCCTTTACTTTGCCAATTGAAAGTAAGGATGACGATAAGGTAGTCATTGACTTGCTAGTGATTTGATCAGATTGTTAGTCCAGAGTAAGGTGCCGTAGATAGGGTTAACCTTTATAGAACGGCAGTTTCTTAGCATGCATCAATTTTTTTAGAAAAGCAGTTATATAAAGTTGCATAAAAATACACTCTCATCGCGACATTATAATTTGCCAATGTTTGAAAATCTAAAACGGTTTACTGGGCTTTACCACATCAAAAATCAATTAGGTTTTTCTAACCAAAATTCAAAGGCAAATTATAATTTAAATGTTAAAAAAGTGTTCAGACTCATAACCTCGCATATATTTCCGTCCTGATTGCGTATATTTTTCAAATCTTTTTCACCAAATCCATGATTTAGATGTAATAAAGTGAAATATTTTTCTCAGCTTCTAGCAAGCTAGTAAATAACCTATCTTTCTAGCTATGAAAGTTTATTTATTACGTACAAGTGGCAAACGTTCTGCTATTTGGCATCTTTAAATTAGTTAAATTAGTGGCAGGTAAGGAAATGTTGATTTCAAGACAAGTTTGGAGTTGATATTAACTTTGACTTGAATTTTCATGAAATTGAATTGTTAGTAATTTCTAATTCGCATGAAATACTTTAGACAAGGTTACGAGGGTTTTATGCGTTGTAAATGTGATTGGAGCCTTCGGAGTTCTTACCACCTTCAAACTTTTCATAAATAACAACAAACAGTTTAACCACAGAAACGAAGAACACATAGAAACGAAGAAAATTGTCTTCGTGTATAGAATTGTGGAAACGGCATGCTACCGCAATGTACGGAAAACAATCAAAAGCTTGATTTATCTCCTTTAAAATTATTTTTCGAATCACATTGCATTGTTTAGGTGGGAAGTGTCGTGTGACGTCAGAATAGAGCTGCTAGTGGCAATTCTGATTATTCAACTGTTGTTAACACTATGTGTCCTTTTCACCAGTGTCACTTGTTTCAGACAGAAGAAGGAACTTTACTGAATTATATGTTTTATGTCCGCATAGTTTACCACAGAATTCAGATTTTTTCACAAGTTTTAATACAGTTCAAGTCGCTTACTTTAATTGCTCCCAGAACGAGGAACGATTTTATTGGATTAAGTTCTTGTGCAATCGAGTGCCGATTTTCATGTTTCGCTGAACATTTTTTTCAAACAGATCGATAGCTCAAAACAGGTAACAGCTTAGAAAAGAAAAAGTATTCTAATTACAAAATCATAATATTTTCTCGGGTGTCATTTTTACAGCTGCAATAGCATTAATTCTCCTATTGCTTTGTTATTAACTAGGGTTTTATAATGGTCTTATGTTAAAAATGAGGTTGATGTCTCAAAAGGCCCATAAATTTGCCTGTGTTATACTTAAATACTTAGCTTATGATTCTCATGACAATGTTATCTCACTAGTCGGAAAAAAGTTTATCATCTAAAACCTTGCAAGATTCTGGCAGAATCATGCAAGATGATGCATCGTCTTACAAGAATATCTTCCAAAATCTTGCAATATCTTACAAGACTCAATCGTGAATTAATACAAATCTTTGTTATCAAACTTTGATTCGGAATCAAAAGTTTTTGCTCATTAAAGGTTCAAATAAGTGTGTTTTTGGTTGAAGAATTCTTCATTCTTCTCAATCGCTCTTTATAACATCAGTCCTGTTCTCCTTAAGTTTCAGAATTCTTCTCGTTTCAGTCTTCATTGAATTCTTGAAAATTATTTATGTTCTCCCCGCTCATTGGGTGAGACAATATTTACAAAAACGCAGGTCCCCACTCGCAGGCGACACTTCTCAAAAGACTCCACTCTTCATGGAGATCACAATGTTTGCCCACAATAGAATTTGTCCAAAAATATTGCGAAAGCTGGGGTTACGGGACTTGTGCAAGCAACATTGTAGCCGATCCTCTTACAATCACAACGGAAACGGACTGAGCCAATCTATCAAAAGCGATAGCATGTCCCTGCGACTGATAATTCCTGCTGTCAGCTAACAGAGCTACGCGCTTTAACGCTTTCTTGAGAGTAACTGACAGACCACCCAATGACTCAACAGCGAGAGGAACAAACAAAAATCCTTGCTCAGACCAATTTTTTCGTGTTGTGCATACTTTCGCTCTTCGGCTGCTTCAATCGCGTAACCAGATTTCTCTTTGCCCCATGATTTATAATGTTTGGTTGCAGTGGAGAAGTTACAGTGACGTCTAGAGCAGCTGAACGACCTGATTTCCATGAAGGCAGAAATATGTCGCCAGGGCGAGAACCGTTTCCTGCAATAAGGTTCCGTTTTTCGATGACTGGGGACAAGTTAGCTGCTGAGCAAGCTGATGCAAAACGGTCACGAATCCTGTCATGCCGAGAAATTGCATCCCCTCTTCCGGTACAGATGACGGCGTGGTCACCAAAAATGTCAAGGGTCCCAGACCTGCAGTAAGGGCATTTTCTTTCATCTTCATAAACTGCAATACCTAGTCTGTATTTGACACTAATTTGAAATTCACAAGATACACTTTTTCTTGCAAGAATCTTAAAAGACAGTCTCCTTCTTGAGACGCCTTCTAAAAAACATTCGAACGTCGTAATATATGAAAGTACACATATTTTGGCATCGATAAAGGGCTTATATCGGAAAAAATTTGAAGCGAAAAAGGTTTATAAGAAAGTTTAAATAGTTGAAAATTTCAGATTTAGAAGTAAAAGTATCTTTTCCTATCCCTGGTCAAATCGAACCATACAATTTAAAAATCTATTAAAATATTTTCCATGTCATCATGGGTTAGGTTTTTGAAAATATTTCTGCTTCTGCTGCATACGCAGGTCTTCCAGGAAAGGCTTCTAGTTCAAATGTCTTTTTAAAACTATTGTAGTAACGATATTTCAAATCAATTTTCCACCTTAGTACAAACCGGTGAAAAAAAAATAAAAGCGATTTTTATCATTTATGTCGGTAAGATTTACGTAATGTATTTTAGAAAACAATTTTTACAATTCAATTTCTATCTTTTTCTTCATGTCGTTTTCTTAAATAATTCATTCAAAAAGGCCTCAAGAAAACAGTTATGTTCCACAGTTATTTGAGATAATTATGCTCCAGTTTTTACTGATTAACATTGTTATTACCTAACAGCTATAAAACGGTTTGAACCACTGAACGGAACAAAGTTCCGAAAAAGAGGAAAAATTTGAAATTGGATGTTTCTTTTGCAGGAAACAAAGAACACAACCTTCAATAAAAAATTCTTTGAGATCAATATTCATTTTGTTTACATAATTGAATCCTGATAGGTAAAATAATCTTCACGTTACTCAAACGCAAAGGCCTTGCATTTATGAAAAAAATGCAATGCCTGACTAAAAATTGCACAAAACTTCCTGCATGATATTTTTAACGTCAGACCTAAATCTGAATATTCGGAGTAGGGTATTGTACGATGAAAAAAATCAACTTCTTTCTCTATAAGCTAATTTTTTAAGATCGTAACGATAGGATCATTATTGCAAAAGTAGTAACAGGATCACGTAAATCAACTCAAAATTATTTAGTCCAAATTAATGTTTTCAGTGCATTCAAAGATTGTACGAGTAGCTTAAAGAAATGAATGAGTTAAAGTAGACAAAATTGCCGGACAGACGTTGATTGAGAAAAATGTTTGAATCTCAAAATGAACATTCTATTTTTTTCAATCTATTGTTCCGACCCCCACTTTAGTGGGGAGGAGGAACTATATACTCAACTGGGTTTTTTTTGTTCAGTCAATTTTGGCCGATCGATATATTCATCGTAGAGAATTGTGAGTGGTATAATTGAAAAGCCCGTCCAGCGTAGAATACGGAATTAAAAAGATTTTTTCAATTTTCGTTTTTTACAGGGAGTTATCGAGGTTTAAAGTTTTGTGAACATTCGACAATTTTTGTTCACATTTCCAGTAATTTTTGCTAAAATTTGGCACAATTTCGCTAATATAGTTCAAAATAAGCTAAAATTGTTAACGGCATCGTGTGTTGTTACCGTTAGAGATAGAAGAGCATTGCTGAATTGTTTGATTAGAGTTTTTTTTGGCTAAAATTTTTGATAAAACTTTCAAAATTCAAACTTTTGCATCAAAAATGGCACAAAGTTTGCCAGACCTAGTGACCTAGAAACCTTAAACCAGACTCCCTAATCTCAAAAAAATGTATTTTGCGCCTTATAAAAGTCTTCTGGAATTAAAACTTTGCCGTTTTTTGCTGATTTAACTCGATAATTATACAAAATGCATCGTTCTTTTTTTTTTAATTTTTGAAAAAATCCACGCAATAATTGGTCTAATTCCCAAACACTTGATACACTTGGCCGGTTTGCTGGGCGCACGACAAAATTAGGCAGAGATTCGACAATCTCATGGATTCTTAGAATCAGAGACTTTTTGGTTTTTATTTTGAAGCTGCCTTTTTTCAAAATATTTGCTTTTGTTTTTTTAATGTTAATTAGTGACAATATTTTTTATTCACGGCTCCATTAATGACAGCTACATTTATACGCAAATATGAGGCTGAATATAGATACAGTTTGTTTTCAGAGAACCAAAGGGTTTTTATGGCTTTGAGGAAGAGTTTTTGTAAAATTTAACTTATTTTTGTCTTTTGCCTTCAATTCTTATTCTTTTGGCCGTCTGATTTTTAAGTTTAACCACTCAAAGATCTAATTTCTTCCTCAAGAGGTGCAAGTGAACCTTTTCTATTCATTCGGTTGTTACCTAATGTCTCTTATGTCTCTTAAAGAAATTTTGTGATTTTTTGAACTTGTCAATTTTCTATATTATTTTAGTCAACATTTTGTTTATTCTCAGTACGTTTGACTGGTCAATCTTTCCTCCCCATAGAATATAAACTAATTTTGTGGCCGATTGCTTTTATAGAAGGTTCTCTTGCTTTTTGTACTATGAATTTTCATACAAAATTTTCTAATTTTTGTGCATTTTTTCCCATTTTTTGCTGTTGTTTTTTTTTCTGTTTTAAATTGTAACAATATTTAACAATCTAAATGAAAAAAACTCTACAACATTTGAAACTGAACATAATTTTTGTTTTCATAAGATGTAGTTTGAAAGGCTGCCACACCGTTCTCTTGTGGAAATTTGTAGAGTTTTTTTATTTTTGCCCTTCATTTCTTGTTAATTTTTGTTGTCATATGCCAAATATTGCGTAATTAAAGGTCTCAATGGCCAATTATAGATAAACAAATGAACTTTATAACTGATATCGGTAAATAGCTAGTGGTTGTTTCGACTTTCGAATTAAGTTTCTAAAAAAAGAGTAATAGCATTCTTCAACGTATCCCTTTTCGTTCTTTTTTGAGTTTTTTTCGTATTATATAATGTTGTATCTTTTTGTAAATTGGCGTCATTATTTAGTGCTTTTTTTAATGTTTTGTTGAATCAAACAATATTTTTTCTGTTGTTGCAACGGTTTGATTGATGTCTTCAGGGCTTAAACAATTTGTTTCAGAAGAATTTTGTGAAGTTTAGATATTTTTCATTTTTTGTGGTTCTTTTTGTTGTCATTTTGTGATAGTCGTTTTCCATAAAGACGTTATGATGGTCAAATGAGACGCCAATGAAGATGTTATATTCTCGCGGTTAATATCTTATAAATTTAATGGCTTCAAACTGTGGTTTCGTAAAGTTGTTTTTGAAACTTATTAGTTCAGCTTGTATTTAATGTTATTTTATAGTCTTATGATTTAGTCTCATTAAAAACAGTCGCAATAAATTTTCGAGTAGTTGCAAGACAAACTGTCTATGTTTTTAGGCGAAAGCTTTTGTTTGCTATGAAATTGAAAATATTTGTTTTTAATAAAAAAAGAGATAGATTTTTGAGATCTGCCAATTTTATTTCTGTTAAACTGTAGCTAAGCATCTCTATATACAATTCGCATCATTTATCTAATGAAATACATTTTGCTCTTCATAGCGGTTTTATTTTCCTCAATGGTCTTTCCTCTTGAAACAACCAGTTTTCATAAAAACCAATTTTCGTGATTTTTGCATATTTGCCCCTTTTTTGTAGGTTTTTTTCTCTTTTCAGAGTATCACAATAATGGGCGTCATTTGATTTACAAAATTTGTTACCTTCAAAAAAATTCAAACTAAGATTTTTATTGTTTTTTAATGATCAACTTTAAATAATAATTGATTGGGGGAACATTGTTTTCGTGCATAATTTTTTGTGCAAATATTTAGTTTTTGCCTGTACTTGTCGTTTTTTTGTAGTCGTATGACATATCCTGCATAAAGAAAAGCGTCAGTCGCTCGCTACTGAGGTATAAAAGACTCCTGCAATGATTTCATTTGATGCGTAATGTTTCTAATCTGTTCGGATTTAATTCCTTTTTTAAAAAAAGCAATGTTTGATTAAACTTTGCCCCTTTTGCTCATTTCTAGTCGACTTGTTGCCAAGTCGCATTGAGGATAAGTCCCATATTTTGTTCCAAAAACGTGCCGGTTAATCTTCTGAGTGTAAATTTTATCTGATGCCATTTTGATTTGATTATTAGTGGTTTTCAAAACATGGACAAGGAGTTTTGGTCGTAATTTTTGTAACTATTTGATTTTTATTGCCGTCTTTTCGGGATGTCATATTATGGTAGCCGCAGGTCTCATAGGCCCTCTAGAGTAGATTGTTTTATTTTTTAATTGTTTGTTGAACGATACGTTGATATGTTTTTTTTTAATCTCTTCCTCATTTGGTAGACAATTAAGTGAAAAAAGTAGATGAGCGGGGTCGGAACTTAATGTGCGAACGCACATTACCGAGCCGCCTTGTTGGTAAATAGAAAACAAACATATATAATACAAGAGAGTTCAGAAAAACCAAACAATTATAGTTTTGCGTTTTTTGACTCATTGTAGCGTGGTTTGTGATGAAATAACTTTATACAGCTTGAATGACACTAAACTTATTGGAAAGATTGTTTGTAGCCATAACTCCAGCTTGTTCTTTTGTACAATTTGGTAAGAAAAACAAGTAAATGATAACCAGTTATTGGGTTTTCAGATCAAATTTTTTTGCCGGAGTAAAGAGCTTCAGTTGATTTGCTGAATACCTGAGACGAACAAGTTTTGTAAAAACAAGTTTTGAACAAGTTTTGTAAAAAAGTTAGTGCATTAAAATGAAAAAATTTCTAATGAATGAATTTATGAAAAACAAAAAGAACAGTTTGGATTCTGCATATAAGAACGGTTGCCCTAAAAACTGAGTCTAATGACTCTAACTTAATCTACAGAATAGTTGACAAAAAAAAGAAAATGTTCCGCATTTTCTGTACTTCGAACAATTTTAAGAAAATTTATTCTTAGTCCAAAATTTTGAAGTTATCAACCGCTAAATTATCCTGTACGTCTGAAACTATTTGGACAACACGCTTCATTTCAAAGGGTGTTTAAATCAAAATTAGATTTGAAAAATTGAAAGAAATGCAAATTTTTGAAATATTGATAACAACTAGCTAACTTGAACAACTAACTAAATTGAAACCGAATTGATCCTCAGTGCCTCATCTTATGTTTCTCAAAAATGTCTTCTTCAACTGATTTTTGCTTCTATTTTTTGAGACAGATGTTTATAGATATTTTATTCCTCGGTGAAGACTAACTGACCAAAATTAGCAAAATCTATTTAATTTAAGTTTAATGTAATATAAATTTTTCTCAATTGCATAGTTTTCTCAAAATTCTAATTTCAAAAAGTTTGCAATAAAATAACTTAAGCAGTTAATATTGACTAAAATTCAAGTGCGGAAAAATATAGCCAACGGATTCAATGTACATTTGTTCCTGTATTTAGTCAAAATTTATTTGAGGCATATTATAACAAATTGGGATTTTTTTGTGGCTCAACAATAGACTTAACACTAAGTTAAATGTACAATATCTGAGTTTTTCTTTATAAATCTTTTTCATGGTGCCCTTCTCATGACCCAAATCCAATACACATTATTCTTTGTAATTAGTTTATAACATTGTATCTGTCGTTCTGCAAACGCAGCAACCGAGCGAGCTGCTCGGTCAAAATTTTTTAAAACTTTTTAAAATAATTTTTCTTTGTAAAGTTAACGAATGTAACTTTAGTAGAAAAAAGTTATAGAATGAAAAATGTTCAGTATGAAGTGGAGTCTCAAAAACATTAGTAGATTTAACAAAAATTGAGTAAATGAAAATTTTAATCGTTGGCAAAAATATCGGTATTTTCATCTGAACACTGGAAACTAGTGCTAAGCAAAAAAAATGTCGGTAGAAAAAAATCAACATGTAAGTGAAATTTTACATGGAAAAACTCTGAACTATTAATTTTCCCCGAAAAATTTTCATATAAATACAGAAAGTTCTGCAGAGCACCAAAGGCCCTTGAACTGGTATTCAAAAGCCATTGCGATTAGAATAAGCTGATCTTTTTGACTTGTTGACTTTTACTACTCGCGTACACTTACATGGGTTATTTTTGCCTGCCAAAATTAAACAGGCAAAAAACAACAGGTTCTGACTACATCATTTCTTGAAGCCAGGGCCTAAAAACTTGTGGCGTTCCTACTAACTGGTTGCTCTTACAGCCTGCTCTTAAAGCAGAATGCTGATTCCTATGTCACATCCTGTGGTTCTGATGACACATCCATAGCGCTCTGATGTCACATCCTGTGCCTTTGCGTCCAAATTTTTGATGCTGGCTCTCGGGTAATTGTTTGACTAGTGGTCTCCGATTGAATTAAGTGAGAAGGTTGGGAGTCCAGACACAATAAGAAGCAGCGATCTTGCTCATATATCTTGCCTGTAAATCAGAATAATGAAAATTGAAAAAGAACAAATCTGTACATCGATTTTTCCAAAATATTGAAAGCTGGTTATTGTCCTTTTTACGAAACTGAAACTTATCCTAAGGAAAAAAACACGTCGAACTGGAGACAATTTTTTTTTGAAAAAGCTGAACAAGCGTCAAAAGTGCACGATTTGAACTTTTTGTCCTTCGAAGGGAAAATTATTGCTCAAAAATTCCGTCTAAAGTTAGAATATGCACAACTAATACAAGCAGGGTTGGTATAAAATCCTACATTACGAAAAATCAAGTTAATTTCTCCTTTTGAGTTTTGAAGGATGATGTTGTTAATTTCATAAATTTGAATGATACTTTGTCAGATGATTAAGTGAACCGATATTAATTGACAATTTTGAAAACTACTTCCAAATCAATTTAAAAACTGGATGAATCAAGTAAAACTAATTGAACATAGGATGCGTACGATTTGAATTATTTGCTCTTCAAAACAAAAGTTATTGCTCGAAAAAAGCATCTATAGTTAGTTCATACACAATTAAAACAATAAAACAATCAGGGTTAGAACACTGTCATATATTACAAAAAATCAAGCTAATTTCTGCTTCTGAGTTTTCAATGATGTCGCCGGCAATTTCATGATAAAATTAAAGGCAACTTAAATTTAAATCGTCTTTTGTCAGATGATTTATAAACTTGATTCCAATTTACAACTTTGAAATCTACTTATAAACGATATACTGGATGTTTTGAAAAAATTATTATTTTGTACATCAACGGTTAGTGGTTAAAATAATTACTTATCTTACTTTTTAATTTCGAAACAAAAATAAATTTTTTGTTTTGAGATCTAAATTAGATGGAGTTCAATCTTTTAATTTTCCATTTTTCCACAGTTCGGATGTCACATCCTGTGCCTTTGCGTTCAAATTTTTGATGCTGGCTCTCGGGTAATTGTTTGACTAGTGGTCTCCGATTGAAGTAAGTGAGAAGGTTGGGAGTCCAGACACAATAAGAAGCAAAGAATCTTGCTCATTTATCTTGCCTGTAAGTCAGAATAACGAATATTGAAAAAGAACAAATCTGTACATCAATATTTCCAAAATATTGAAAACTGGTTATTGTCCTTTTTACGAAACTGAAACTTATCCTATGGAAAAAAAAACACGTCGAACTGGAGACAATTTTTTTGAAAAAGCTGAAAAAGCGTCAAAAGTGCAAGATTTGAACTTTTTGTCCTTCGAAGGGAAAATTATTGCTCAAAAATTCCGTCTAAAGTTAGAATATGCACAACTAATACAAGCAGGGTTGGTATAAAGTCCTACATTACGAAAAATCAAGTTAGTTTCTCCTTTTGAGTTTTGAAGGATGCTGTTGTTAATTTCATAAATTTGAATGATACTTTATCAGATGATTAAGTGAACCGATATCAATTGACAATTTTGAAAACTACTTCCAAATCAATTTAAAAACTAGATGAATTAAGCAAAACTAATTGAACATAGGATGCGTACGATTTGAATTATTTGCTCTTCGAAACAAAAATTATTGCTCGAAAAAAGCATCTATAGTTAGATCATGCACAATTAAAACGATAAAACAATCAGGGTTAGAACATTGTCGTTTATTACAAAAAATCAAGCTAATTTCGGCTTATGAGTTTTCAATGATGTCGTCGTCAATTTCATGATAAAACTATAGGCAATTTAAAATTAAATGGTCTTTTGTCAGATGATTTATAAACTTGATTCCAATTTACAACTTTGAAATCTACTTATAAACGATTAAAACACTGGATGTTTTGAAAAAATTATTATTTTGTACATCAACAGTTAGTGGTTAAAATAAATACTTATCTTACTTTTTTATTTCGAAACAAAAATAAGTTTTATGATTTGAGATCTAAATTAGATGGAGTTCAATCTTTTAATGTTCCATTTTTTCACAGTTCTGATTTCACAACCTGTAGTTTTGCGGTCAAATTTTTGATGCTGGCTCCTGGGTTATTGCTTGAGTAGTGGTCTCCGAATGAAGTAAATGAGAAATTTGACAGTCCAAACACAATTAGAAGCAATTCTTATCAAAAACAAGACTGCATTTGATTTACAAGCCTAGCTTGATTTAAGTCCAGAACATAATTTTCTATCCTTTTTTCTTGTCCTTTTTTATGATAAATTTTGCAAAAACCGATTTACTCTTCAGAAACGTGTTTTTTTCTACATTAATTTCAAACGATGATGCTCCAGTTTTCACTGATTAACGTCCTCGTTCAACAGAAGCGATAGAACGGTTTGAACAACTGGACTAAGAAGACATCCGAAAAAATAGAGAAATTTGAAATTGGCTGTCTTTTCTGCAAGAAACGAATTGTTGAGGTCAATATTTGTTTTTTTTACATTATTGAAAATCTTTACGTAATTTAGTTTTAGTATTTTTTTAAACGCAGAAACTTTGCATTTATAAAAAATAATGGCAATACCTGAATAAGTATTTCGACTAAGCTTGATTACCTTTTACAAGATAAATCTTAAGTCAGACTTAAAAAATTATTTTATATTTTACACAAAGAAGGTTTCATATTAAGGTAGCCTTCTTTGTGTGAAATATAAAAACAACAATAAATAAACACTTTTCGCTATTCTTATGGTAAGAGTAATGATATCTCATGTAACTGAACTCAAAACTATTTGAGCTAAACTATTGCTTTCAGTGTATCCGAAGGTTGGTTGGCTTCCTTAAACAAAGTAACGAATTGAAGTAGTCAAATTTTTGGGACAGAAGCTGATTGAAAAAAAAAATCAACGACCAAAAGAATTTTTTTCTTGTTATAAATTTTTGATTACTAGAATGCAAACAGCTATATTAGAAAAGAGCACGCAAAAATAAAACAATTTGTTGTTTTCCTTTCTCTTTGCTCTTTACAGCTCGGTTTGCGATGAAAAAAGTACTTTATACAGTTTAACGGCCACGAAAATAAATGTAAATACTGTTTTCAGCAACAACTCCAGCTTGTTTCATTATTTCTAAATGAATAAAACACTGGATATTTTTAAAAAAAAATTTGTACATCAAAAGTCAGTGTTTAAAATAATTACTTATCTTCCTTTCTGTATTTCAAAACAAAAATTAATTGTTTGCTTTGAGATCTAAACTAGATGGAGTTCAATCTTTTAATGTTCGATTTCTTCAGAATTCTTTTTTTCACAAACTGTGGTTTTGCGTTCATTTTTTTGATGCTGGCTCCCGGGTCATTGCTTGAGTTGTGGTCTCCGATTGGAGTAAATATGAAGGTTGGGAGTCCAAACACCTTAGAAGCAAATCTGATCAATAATTAGGCTGCATTTGACTTACAAGCTTTGCTTGGTTTAAGTCCAGAATATAATTTTCTATCCTTTTTTCGTGTCATTTTTATGGTAATTTTTCGAAAATGAATTTATTCTTCAGAAAAGTGTTGCGTTCTACTGTTATTTGAGGCAATGATGCTCCAGTTTTTACTGGTTAACGTCCTTATTAAACAACAGCTATAAAACGGGTTGAACAACTGAACGGAGAAAATGTCCCCCAAAGAAATTTGAAATTGGCTGTTTTTTCTGCAAGAAACGAATTGTTTCGGTCAATATTTGTCTTTCTTACATTATTGAATCACTATACGTAAATTAGTTATAGTATTTACTTGAAGGCAGAAACGTTTTATTTATGGAATAATTGCAATAGCTGAAAAAGAATTTCCACAAAACTTGGGTACCTCTTACAAGATAATTCTGAAGTCAGATATGAAAAAAATCTATTCAATTTTTTACACAAGTAAAGGCTTCTTAGTAAGATATTTAACAATAAATAAACAATTTTCCTTAAAAACAAAATCTTATGTTAAGAGCAGTGATAGCTCATTTATCTGAACTCAAAACTGTTTAGGCTAAATTATTGTTTTCAGTGTATCCGAAGATTTATTGACTTGCTATAACAAAATAACGAATTGAAGTAGTCAAATTTTTGGGACAGCAGCTGATTGAAAAAAATCAACCACCAAGAATTATTTTTTCTTATTTTTTAATTTTTGGTGCCTAGAATGCAAACAGCTATAAAACAAATGAGCACGCAAAAATAAAACAACTCATTGCTTTCCTCTCTTTTTGCCCTTTTATAGCTCGGTTTGCGACAAAAAAGTACTTTATGCAGTTCAACGGTCACGAAAGTAAATGTAAACACTGTTTTCAGCAACAACTCCAGCTTGTTTGTTGTAAAATTTGACAAAAATCACGAAATTTATAGCCAGTTATTGATTTGTTAGGGCAAATTGTAATATCAGTGTAAAGAACCTCTTATATTTTAGTGATTGCCCGAGAAAAGCAAACTTTGTAGAGAAACTTGATGCATCAAAAACTAGAGAAACGTGCTAATTAACGAATAAATGAAATAACAGAAAGCAAACAAAACAAAGAAATCTGTGCATCGATATGTCCAAAATATTGAACATTCGTTTTTGCCCTTTTTACGAAACTGAAGTTTATCTTATAAAAAAAACATCAAATTTGAGCCAACTTTAAAAAAACTGAACAAGCGTCTAATGCGTACGACTTCAATATTTCATCCTTCAAACGGAAAGTTTTTGCTCAAAGACTGCATAATAAGTTAGAACATGCACAACTAATACAAGCAGGGTTAGTATATGGTCCTACATTACAGAAAATCAAGCTAATTTCTCCTTGTGAGTTTTAAATGATGTTTTTGTCACTTTCAAGATAAAACTTAAAAATTTATGATTGATACTTCGGCAGATGATTAAATGAACCAATATAAATTGACAATTTTGGAAACTACTTCTGAATCAAATTAAAAACTGGATTTTTTTTAAAAAAATAGTAAGTTTGTTTATCAAAAATTAGTGGTAAAAAGTTTGTTTATCTCACTTTCATTACTTCCATAGATAAAATTAATTCTTTGTTTTGAGATGTAAACTTTATTGAGTGCAATTTTTCATTTTTTCTGTTTTTTCAGGGCTCTGATGGCACATCATGTGGTTTTGCGTTTAAATTTTGTATGCTGGCCTTCGGAGCATTGATTGAGTGGTGGTCTCCCATTGAAGTAAATGGGAAAGTTTCGAGTCCAGAAACACTTAAAAGCAATCGGGGTTGCTCTTGTAACATAATCTTAAACCAGAATGCTGACTATTAAAAAAGAACAAAACTGTACATCGATATTTTCAAAATTTTGAATATGCGTTTTTGTCAATTTTACAAAACCGAATTGAGCAAAACTAATTGAACGCAGAATGCGTTCAATTTGAATTATTTGTTCTTCAAAACAAAAGTTATTGCTCGAAAGAAGCATCTACAGTTAGAAAATGCACAATTAAAACAATAAAACAATCAGGGTTAGAACATTGTCATATATTACAAAAAATCAAGCTAATTTCTGCTTGTGAGTTTTCAATGATGTCGTCGGCAATTTCATGATAAAATTAAAGGCAACTTAAATTTAAATGGTCTTTTGTCAGATGATTTATAAACTTGATTCCAATTTACAACTTTGAAATCTACTTATAAACGATATACTGGATGTTTTGAAAAAATTATTATTTTGTACATCAACGGTTAGTGGTTAAAATAATTACTTATCTTACTTTTCTATTTCGAAACAAAAATAAATTTTTTGATTTGAGATCTAAATTAGATGGAGTTCAATCTTTTAATGTTCCATTTTTTCACAGTTCTGATTTCACAACCTGTAGTTTTGCGGTCAAATTGTTGATGCTGGCTCCTGGGTTATTGCTTGAGTAGTGGTCTCCGAATGAAGTAAATGAGAAATTTGGCAGTTCAAACACAATTAGAAGCAAATCTTATCAAAAACAAGACTGCATTTGATTTACAAGCCTAGCTTGATTTAAGTCCAGAACATAAATTTCTATCTTTTTTTCTTGTCCTTTTTTATGATAAATTTTGCAAAAACCCATTTACTCTTCAGAAACGTGTTTTTTTCTACATTAATTTCAAACGATGATGCTCCAGTTTTCACTGATTAACGTCCTCGTTCAACAGAAGCGATAGAACGGTTTGAACAACTGGACTAAGAAGACATCCGAAAAAATAGAGAAATTTGAAATTGGCTGTCTTTTCTGCAAGAAACGAATTGTTGAGGTCAATATTTGTTTTTTTTACATTATTGAAAATCTTTACGTAATTTAGTTTTAGTATTTTTTTAAACGCAGAAACTTTGCATTTATAAAAAATAATGGCAATACCTGAATAAGTATTTCGACTAAGCTTGATTACCTTTTACAAGATAAATCTTAAGTCAGACTTAAAAAATTATTTTATATTTTACACAAAGAAGGTTTCATATTAAGGTAGCCTTCTTTGTGTGAAATATAAAAACAACAATAAATAAACACTTTTCGCTATTCTTATGGTAAGAGTAATGATATCTCATGTAACTGAACTCAAAACTATTTGAGCTAAACTATTGCTTTCAGTGTATCCGAAGATTGGTTGACTTGCTTAAACAAAGTAACGAATTGAAGTAGTCAAATTTTTGGGACAGAAGCTGATTGAAAAAAAAATCAACCACCAAAATAATTTTTTTCTTGTTTCAAATTTTTGATTACTAGAATGCAAACAGCTATAATAGAAAAGAGCACGCAAAAATAAAACAATTTGTTGTTTTCTTTTCTCTTTGCTCTTTATAGCTCGGTTTGCGATGAAAAAAGTACTTTACGCAGTTTAACGGCCACGAAAATAAATGTAAATACTGTTTTCAGCAACAACTCCAGCTTGTTTTTCCTAAAATTTGACAAAAATCACTAAATTGATCAACGTTTAATGATTTCTTAGGTCGAATCGTAATACCAGTTCAAAGAATTTCTTATAGTTTACTGACTGCCCGAGATAAACAAACCTTGTAGGGAAACTTGGTGCATCAAAATTAGAGAAATGTGCTAATGAATGAATATATGAAAACAAAGAAAACAAGCAGAAAACATTTGATTCTGCAAATAAGAAAAGTTGACCTAAAGTTTGAAGGTAATTTAATTTAATGGACATTTGACAAGAAAACATGGAATTTTCTGTTTTTTTGGACAATTATAAGTAATGGTTAGTCTTAGTCCAATAATTTCAAGTTATCAATAACTGTATTTGCCTGTACGTCTGGAACTGTTCGGAAATCATGTTAAATTTCATATGCTATTGGACCTAAATTTATTGTTACATAATTGAAAAAGTATGCAAAGCTTCAATTGATTCAGAACAACCGCAACTTAAAACTGAATTGAACCGCATTGTCTCAGCTTCTGTTTTTCGAATTTTTTTTCTTCAATTGGTTTAACTTTTATTTTTTGCACAGATGATTTTAGATATTTTATTCTTCAATGAAGTCTGACTGACCGAAATGAGCCAAAAAGGTTTTATTCTAAGTAACATAATTTTTTTTCTGAATTGCATTGTGTTTTCAAATTTCTGATTTCAAGAAATTTGCATTAAAACAAATGAAACAATTGATATGGACTCAACCTTCAAATCCAGAAAGATATAGCTAACAGATTCAATGTACATCTTTTACTGCAATTAGTCAACATTTATTTGATGTGTGTTGTCCCGAGTTTGTTCTTTTGTTGCTGAATAATAAATTTAACACTAAGTACACCGTACAAATTGCACGTTTTGGTTTATAAAACTCTTTTCAAGGTCTTGACCCAAATTCAATACAATGTGTTTTTGTAATTTGGTTATAACTTTGTATCTGTTCTTCTTCGAATGCACTAGCCAGGCATTGGGTTTGCACAAATTTTTTTAAAGCTTTTTAAAACAATTTTTTTTAAAGAATTAAAAGTAATTTTTGTGGGAAAAAAGCAGAATGATAAAATTAGAGAATAGGAATTTAGCAGTAATTTCTGAAAAATATTAGTAGATTTTAAAAAATTCCGTAAATGAAAGTTTTAAAAGTAAGCAAAAAATTGGTTTTTTCATCTAAAAGAGGGAAACTAATGTTATGAAAAAATTTGGCAGAAAAAGTTCCCTACATCTGAGTGCACTACCTAAATCTAATTGCAAAAAATGAACCATTGAAATTCGCCTAAAAATTTGAAAACATTATGGAACTACATTACAATAAATCAATCTAGTTTTCTCTTGTGCGTTTTGAATATTGTCCTTGTCAATTTCATAGCATTGCTGATATTCATAAAAAGTTATCGATATCATATTAAATGGGCCGCTTCATGGAATGACCTTTTGGGGGATGATTTTAATGTTGATTGTTAACTTTTCCATTCATTTACCGCCTTTTGTAAGTTGATTAAAATCACAAAACTCATAATGACGATAAAATTTGTCAAACTCGAAATAGTGTTCTTGACATGTTTAGGGTGAGAAACAAAAGATGTGCGTGCACTGAAACGAAATGAAACTAAAGTTTACAGAATCCCAACAGATCAAGAAAGATAACCAGAGCCAAACGCGCACTTGGATGATTTTTTGTCTGATAAAATTAGCCAATTTTCATGATTTGTTACAGATTTAAAAACAATGTGTGTATCTATTTAAAAATTTCAGTTTTTTCAAAAAAATTTAATTAAAAAAGTAGTGAATTTTTATTTATCTTATTTTTGTATTTTGAAATTTAATATTAGTTTTCTGAGTCCATAAGTAAACCATATTGAATCAAATTTTTCTTTATTTCAATGACTCAGTTTTATGATTTTACATCCTTTGTTTGTGTTCAAAACTTTGAAGCTGGTCTTCAAGTCTTTGCTTGATTAGTAGTCTCTGATTGAAGTAAATGGGAGGATTTTGAGTACAGACACACCCAGAAGCAAAATAAAACAATAAGTAGGGTCCAATTCATTTTATCCTTCTTGTTTGGCTCGAGGAAATTAAGTCGAGAAAATTAAATTATTATTCTTTTGTTCATGCGATTTTTTATTATCAATTAATCAAAACGACTACAGGAGACTGTTTTTTTCAGTTATTTGAGGCCAATATGCTTTTGTTTTCACTGATTAGCATAGTATTTCCACAAGAGCTGTGAAACTGTTTGAACAACCCAACTGAACACATTTCCGAAATAAAAAGAAAAATTTGAAATTGGATGTAACTTTGGCAGGAAGCGAAGAGCCACACCAAATTATCTTGGCCTTTAACAAATAAATTGTTGAGGTGAATATAAATTTCATTTATATAATTGAACCCTGATAGATAAATTAATCTTAATCTTTACTCAAAGGCAAAAGCGGAAATAAATACAACACCTGAATAAAAATTTACACAAAACTTGATCACTTCTTACGTGAAATATCTTAAGTCAAATAAAAGTTTTTCAAATATCTTACATAATGAAAGCTTCATATTAAGATATTCTGCAATAAATAAACAACTTTTGCCGAATAATCAAATTTTTATCGTAAGAGTAGTGATAGAATCATGTAATTGAATTCGCAAATTTTTAGGCTAAACTTTTGTTTTCAGTGTATTCAAAGTAGTTTAAGCAAACTAACAAAATGAAGTAGTCACATTTGCCAGGCAGACGCTGATTGAGAAAAATTTTTTATTCGCAAAAGGATTTTTTTCTTGTTTCAATTTAATGATAACTATTAAACAAACTACTGTAACACAAGGGACCTCAAAAAACCAAACAAACGCAACGCAGATTTGATTGTTCTTTACTCCTTATAGCTCGGTTTTCGATGAAGAATTCACTATGCATTTTTAACGGTTTCTTAACTTCTTAGGAAGATTGTTTGTAGCAACAACTCCAACTTCAGCTTGTTTTTTTGTAATTTTTGATAAAATCAGGAAATTGATCAGTGGTTAGTGGGTTATTAGGTCAAATTTGAATACCAGTGTAAAGAACTTCTGTTGGTTTACTGGCTGTCCGAGACAAGCAAATTTTGTAATGAAAACAAAAAAGCCTGTGATTCCTTAAATAAAAAACGTTGCCCAAATTTAGTCTGACGAAGAGTTGACAAAAATAAGAAGATCTTCAGCTTTTCCTGTACATTTGAAAAATGCAAGGAAATATTTAGTCTCAGTAAAGAAAATTCAGAATATCAAATGCTGTTTTTACCTGAACGTCTGAAACTATCTGGAAAACACGCTCAGTTTCAAATACTGTTGAAATCAGAGTTAGTGTTAAAAATTGTAAGCAGATGCAATGTTTTAAATCATTCAGAACAACTATCATTTTTAAACTGAATAGATCCTCAGTGTCTCAGCTTATGTTTCTCAAAAAGAGTTTCTTTAACAGATTTAACTTCCGTTCTTTATGCATATTCTAATTCGTCAACATTTTAGTCGTCAATGAAGCCTATCTGACCGAAACAAGCAAATTCTACTTAATTTTTGTAATACAAAGTTTTTTCTGAATTGTATTGTTTTCAAAATTCTAATTTCAACAAGTTTGTTTTAAAAAAACTGAAACAATTATTATTGACTCAACCTTCAAATCTAGAACTATATAGCCAGCAGACTCAAAGTACATTTGTTGCTGTTTTTACCCAAAACTTATTTGAAGTGTATTATAACAAATTGGGATTGTTTTGGCTGAATAATAGACTTAACCCTAAATTAAAAGACCAATTTCGAAAATTTTGATTTAAAAACTCTTCTCATGGTGTCCTTGTGTCGACCCAATAGACTTTAATATTTTTTGTTGAGTTTATAACTTTGTATCTTTTTTTCTGTTAACGCAGTAACACAGAGGGCTGTCTGCTCATTTTTTTCGAGTTTTTTTACAACCAATTTTCTTTGCAATAGTAACAAAGTTATCTTTTGTGGATATTATAATAGAATGATAAAATAGCATTCTAAGAGTAGACTCTCAAAACTGAGTAGGATTTACAAAGTTTAAGTTAAAAAAAATTTCACAGGATTTGACCAAAATTTGTTTTTTTTCTTTTCAAACATGTAAATTAATAATAAAACCGAAACGTTAAAGTTTACATGCCTTCAGAATAATCAGGATAATTTTTTGAAATAATCAAAATTATACATTAATCTTCTGGTTATTGATTGATGTTACCCAATAAGCTGTTCGTTCCACTATATATAAAAATAAGACACGATTGATCCTAACTGTTTATCTATTGGAAAATTTTCATGCTGACGTTGTAAAAAACTCTGTTAAAGTTCTATTGAAAAGAGTTTTGTTCTCCGTCGCTCTTACGTTAAAGGGTAACTTATTCTATTTTTGTATGCTCTTCAAAATCGAAGATCTTTTACTCTGCTGCGTATACTTTTGCTTTCTTATTATCAGCTGTTTTGTAGGCTTGTTCTGATTTAACTATAGCCGGTCTGCACATTTTTTAAGTGTTTCTGTTACTATCCTCTGATTCAAGTCTGTGTGCAGAATGTACTAAACTTTGAAATAATTAATTCAGCTGGTAGGACATGCGATTGAAGAAGGATATCACGACAAAGATCGAATTTACTACTCAAATAACACACTTTTATGCCCCATTTAATCTGTCGATTAATCTGTATGTTTTTTGCTGACAGTGTCTGTAAATAAACTCTACTGAATGTCAATTGAGACAGGGCTAAAGATTTGAAAACTTGCAGCCTTACTTCCAAAGGTATATGGTTTCTTACCAGATAGTGAGCAAATAGCGGCCACCGTTTTTTCAAAACTACATTTAGATGTGCTTCGGAAAACAATTTCGAAACCAGGTGTATTCCTAGATAACGACAACTCTCAGCAGATTTTAATAAATTTCCGTTAAAAGTAACTTTTGGTTCTAATTCGTCCCTGGTAGAAAAATAAAGTAGTCCTATTTTATCAGCATTCAAAGTGAGTTGATTTTCCTTCAAGTAACTGTCCGTTTTCAATAAAATATTTTCAATTTTTGTTGCAATTGTTTTTCCTGGTTCATATCGACATAAAAAACTATTGTCGTCTGCAAATTGAACAAGCTCGAAGTCAACTTTGTTTTTATCTGAACAATCGTTGCCGTATAAAAGAAAAATTAAAGGTCCTAATACTGTGCCTTGCGGTACTCTGTGATTAACGAAATTGGGTTCTGAGATCTCGATGCCTATTTTGACGCAATTTGATCTTTCTTTGAGAAGAGATTTCAATAAATTAACTTCAGGTTCAGAAAAATTGAAGCACTCTGCTTTTTAAAAAAATATTTTGTGCGAAATTGAATTGAATGCTTTTGCAAGGTCTAAGAAAATTGCTGCAGTGTTTAAGTAAGAAAATTTTTAAAATATAGCGAAGAAAATTGGTTTTTTTCTTTTAAAAGAGGGAAACTATTACTATGGGAAAAAATCGTCTGCAGAAAAACTTTCCGACATCTAAATGCATTTTCACATGTAAAAGACCTGAACTAATGAATTTCAAAGAAAAGATTTTTTCGCCGAAACATTTAAAGAAAATTCTGCAAAGCACCAAAGCTTCTTTAACTGGGATTCAAAAGCCATTGGAATTGGTATCTTTTTGAGCTTTTGATTTTTACTACTCGCTTCTATTGAGTTGGGATATACTGGCCTGCCAAAACTGAATATGCAAAAATAACCCGTTGATATTACCCCATCTTCTCAATGCCGAAGTTTAAACAACTGTTTATGTTTCTCCTAACTGGTTGTTTTTATAGCACGCTCACAACCAAGAGCACAGAACTTAAAAAAATAGCAGAAATTTGTTTATCTATATTAATGAACACGAGTTTTTGCTGAACGAACGTAGAATGCGTACGATTTGATTCTTTTGTCCTCCAAATGGAAAATTATTGCTTGGAAACTGCATTTAAAGTTGTAACAAGCACAATTAATACAAAAGCAGGCTTAGTACATGGACCTGAAGCACGATGACTGAAGCTGGTTTTCACGTGATTAAACTGCTGATTTTCAATGAAAGTTCTCGATATCCAATTAAATGGGCCGCTTCATGGAGTGATTCTTTGTCATATGATTAAATAAACCGATTTCAATTTCTACAACTACAATTTTGAAAACCACCTGTACATCAATTTAAAAAACTGTATCTTTTTAAAAATAGTATTTTGGTTCAAAGAAAGGTAGTGTTTTAAATATTTAGTAATCTTACTTTCATTATTTCAAAACAGAATATTAATTAATTGGTTTGAGATGCAAACTGTATTGAGTCAAATCTTTTTCATTTCATTGTTTCCTGGTTCTGATTTCACATCCTGTGGTTTTATGTTCACATCTTTGATGCTGGCCTTCGGGTCAGTGCTTGAGTAGTGATCCCCGATTGAAGTGAAGGGGAGGGGTGGGAGTCCAGACACACCTAGAAGCGCAAAAACTATCAATAAATCAGGGTCCGTTTGATTTATAATCCTAGTTTTGTATGAGTCCAGATTTTCATGTTATAACACCGATAGAACATTGTTAATCGGCAATGAATTAGAGTGTGTTTTCTGAAATAGCGTTTGCTTTAGAGCTCTGATCATATCATACGTTGAACTTGGCATGTCTTCAACATGAGATCAAACATTCTAAATTAAACATTCTCCTAAATTAACTTTTTTTCTGTTTGATGGACTGCGTTTCAAAGCTCTTAACAAAAATTTTCCCAAATACAACGCTGCCATGCTTTGGCTTCATTATGTTGTCAGTACAGGAGAGAACTCCATGCGCTAGAAAAGATAAGTTCATAAAACATAGTTTACATTTTATGAGGGGTCATTGAATGTGCTTTAAAACTTCTCAGTCTGTTATGAAAATCTAGCTCATACCTTGCCAAATTTTAAGTTACAAACTCGCCAAGTCTTGACATGTCGCGACCAGGTGTTGACAATTTTGAACACTTTGAATTACACGTTATAAGACTAATTGATCAAAGCTCAAAAAGATATTTTTACTACTGGTTCATTACAACATTAAATTATATTCTATAACTGTTTTTGTGTACCATTACACAATTTATAGGGTTCACAAAAACATGATAAAAAGCTCAATTACACTAAAAGCATTTTGTCACGATAATCTCAAAATTTTAGTGTGACTCATACTAAATATTGAGATTCGGGCAATTTTTCATGTGATTTGGCCAAAATTTTAAGTTATGCCACAGCAATTTTTTCCTGTGTCCTTATTTACACGAAAACCATTACATAAAATCAGCAATATTACACGAGAGATCTTTAGAGATCTTAGTTCCCAGAATATAACTATAAATTTATTGATTCCCAAAAACTCCACTCTGAATTTTTATTAAATTCATCTGTGTTCAAAGTAAAATAATTTTCTAACCAAACATGGAGTTTGGAGCGAAGGAGTTGATGAGGGCTGCTTGTGTTGACATTCCTGCAGTTGGTGGGGGTGAAGTCTCGTCCTGAATCAGAACAGAAATTATTGATAGAGATGGAAACTTGTTTTGTTTGACATCTGTAATGTTTCGGCATCTCAAATTTAAATATCAAAATGTATGAAGTCTTTTTTGCCTTAGTCGAGAGTGGTGAATGATTCAGCAACAATTTTTGAAGTTGCAAATTATATTAATTGGGCTGCAAATTCGTTTCAATTTTTCAGAGATTAAAAAAAATAATAAGTTTTTTTTAAAGTGAGCTATAAAAATTTTGCCCTGAGAGAAACAGCAACAAATATCCAATTAAAAGTTAGTACCAGTGTCAAACTCACTGCAAACAAAAATGCTATTATATATTTGCAGTCGATCAGGTGTCGACGCATATCTCAATTTTGCCTCCGAGTTCCTTCAAATTTGATCTTTCGCTTACTTTCTTCATACTTTCAGCTACTCCAGATTTGAAACCACTGCAATCTCCCATCACAAAACTAGCCGGCTTACTGAAACTCTCAACCGCTTTTCCAGGGCTCGAACTTGAACCTGTGTACCCTGCAGAACCCAGAAATGTCTTCAAATCGGGCGAATTCACAGATGAAGGGACAATTCCAGGAAGCATCGGGAACCCTGAAACGGATCCGGGATTTTGGGTTAGCCAAGGAACCATCAAAGCTGCAGGACCCAAAAGCGCTGCCGCGGTTGCCATGGGGTTGTAACATCCGGGAGGTAGCAAGAAGTCAGAGACTGTGGTCGATGATTGGTTTGCGACGCTAGATGGCGTAAAGTTTGATTGCTTGAACATGCTTTCAAACTGATTTGAAATGGTCGAAAACTTTGAAATGGAGTTCGAATTTACGTTTGAAGTAACTCCACTATAAGCTATTGTTGAAGCGGGGGGTACTTGAAACGGTTTCAACTTAGAGTTTGAAAATGATGCTAAGTTTCCAAAATTTGCAGCGAAGCTCGGCGTGTTTTTCTTTGGTAGTGAGTCAGCAGAAATTGGTGAAAATGGCGGTTTGGCAGTACGCTGATTAACGTTTTTCGACAAGATTTGCTGTTTCAATATCGGCTCCAAAAACTCGGAAGTTTGAGTCGTTGACGACCTTTTGCGGGTTCCACCATTAAACATTGCTTTCACATCTTCCCACGCGTGGTTAATTTGTTCATCCGAACTGTGATCCGAGGACAAGAAAATGTGTCGTCTCCACGAGTTGAAATTCGCCGCGTCGGGTGGGTTAAATTTTGCACCTACTTCCATGTGACTGTGAAATATAAACTTATTCGGGCTAAAAAATACACTGCAGTGATCACAACGTATACATTTCGCGCGAGACGAGTTGTATCTGTTAGGGTGAAAAGTTCCGTTACACCCGTACGAGCACGCGTGGTATACTCGGAATTGAAAGTTTTCGGGAATCGGAGGGGGGTAACTCTCGCACAAAAACGACTTACAAAGTCTCTCGGCTTCTCGATAAGTTATCATACCGCAGCGACGAGATGAAATTGGCATCGCTCCCGAACGACGCAGAACTTCTAGTTGAACTGGGGTGCACTGAATACAAGTTATACCTAGGGCCACCCTGCGGTTATGAATTTCGTTATAACTGAAATCTTTTAGTAAAGTGTGAGAAATTTGAGCTAAGCAAAGTCGTTTCGTGCCGTCAATATCCATAGAAACGATTTGTTCGCCGAATAAACTGACCAAAGATACGTTTGAACAATTTTGATTGTTCACAATTGAATTTGAGTTTTCAGCAGTTATACTTTCAGAATTGGGTGAAGATTTTTCATCTTTCAGTGACGTCACGCTGAAACCTGACGAGTCTTCTAGATTTACTAAAGAAGTGGAATGCGACGTTTCTAACTTTTTGTCCATGTTCGGAATAAAAAGAATTCAAAACTAAATAGCTGAATAAAAAGGTGTTACTTTTCAACTCAAAAAGTGAAAACTAAAAACTGTAGCAATTTAAGGCAAGACAGTTGTAAATTATTTGTTTTTAATTGTTAAATAATTGTTTTGTTTAATAAATATCAGCCAGAGACTGGTTTTTACAAGAAATGAAGAAATCTGTGGAAATTTTCTGCAAAATATATTTCAAAAATCGAAATGAAGCTTTCAATTGGAAAATGAGAATTATCTCTGCAGTTGAAGAGAAATAGATTCTAATACTTAGCAGTTATCTCTATTATATACTGTAAAGTGTTTTTATGGCAGATAGAGACACTTTTAATTTGTTTATTTTTGCCCAGTGGCGGTGTGGGCTTTTAAGGAGGCAGGGTAAAGCGAGAGCCAATCACAAATAGGCAATGTATTTCCAATGATGCTGGTCATAATAAATTATAACTTGTGTTAACCCTTTCAACTAAAATGAGAATAGGATCAGTTAGCAAGAAATAAAATTTTCATCAAATTTTTGCACAGCGAAAATTTTAAAACTATGATCTTGCTAATTGTTTTAAACCAAATTTATTGTTGATCGTTGTTATTTATCTATGGAAATTGCATTCGATCATGATACGGCATGCAAACCTTACTCAAATCCATGCCTTTTTTCTTAGCAAATTGAAATTTGAATTCAATTTTCATGAAAAATACACGTTGGTCTTGAAATTACAGAATTCGAAAGCGCTTTGCACGAGGTCCCTAAATTTCCTCAAAACTGTTTCAGTCGAAATTATCAAAAACGAGATGCATATTTGGACAAACTGACAGTAAAATACCTGGTAATAAAAACCCCGATTCTAGTGTGTAATTTCATTATTTTATAAGTTTGTTCTTGCAAGCTGGCGATGATGTAGCAGCGATTTGTCCGCATCTGTATCTCAATGTCTACAGCTGTCCAATCCAAAAATTAAGGAACGTTTATTTTGGGTTTATGGTTTTTTCCAGCGGAAATGAGCGTCATGGCTGTTATTTTTGTCTAATTTTTTTCCATGCTGTTCTGTTGTTTTTTTTCAACATGAAACGATAGCGTTGATTGTTATTTTGCAATGTTATGAAGAAAAGAGCTAAACGGATGTGAAAATAATCAAGTGGTTTAATAATTTTAGTAGATTTAGGAAAAAAAGTTTAAAACACTAACGTGCACAATTTAAGAAGCCGAAAGTCTGCAGTGCCAGAAGCTAAAATGCCAGAAGTTCATACTCAACCAGAAAAGACAATCCTCCAAAAGAACCTAACGTACAATATTATTTGCAAATTTGGGCACTAAATACAAGAGTAAGTCCAAATAGATAACAAAATTTTTGTTAAACTCTGAAGCCAGTTTATACTTATGAATGCTCATTGATAAGAAATAATCAAGAAAAAAATTTGCGTATAACCTCAAATTAGTTTTCTGAATATGTTTAAACCGCAAAGTTATTCTTTCAGCGCAAACAAAGAATCAAATGTGGATTTCGATTGCGATGTAATAATTTAATAAGTCCTCTGACTACTTTATACGAGAGTTTGTGGCACCAGCCAATGTTTTATGTGTCATATAACACCTTCTTTGATTTCCAATAATTTTTTTCAACTTCAATTGAAAATCAAAGTTATACAGTTTTTAGTCTTTGAAATTTTTTGTATGATACCTGTATGATTTCTAGGAAATCATTTATGGTCCTTGTATGACTACCAAGAATTCATACAAATCACATATGACCTAGTATGATTACTAAGAATCATATATAACTTAGTACGAAATGAAAGAAAGTTGAATGATCGTTGACCCGGGTTCGTAGTTCCCGATAAACTCCAGAAGTTCTCAGTGACTTCAATTAAAGTCACAAAACCATTACTTATGAGGCACGTGGTTAATTCAACTAACTTTTTGTTCCATGATAAACACTTAAATTTCTAGAGTTCTAAAGAAATTTATTGTTAGAAGGTTGAGAGAGCAACATAATGTAAATTGTGCAAACGAAAAACGCGACATAGATTAACGAGAAGTTCAATTTGTTCAACGTATATTTGAATAGAGGAATGGAGCCTTGGGGAACAAGAAAGAACGTGAGAACGGCTTATAAGAGATACCCAAGTTCGAGAGTTCAGACCAGTTGGTGTAAATGGGTAGCACACTAGGCTTGTAAGTAACAGATTCTGGTTCAAATCCAGTACTGGTTCTTTTTCACAGTAGTTGCACCCGTTGAGACCCCCTAAAACTTATAAAGACTTATACCCATTATGGAGAGTTTTAAGGAAACAACCTCACCGGGAAGCAGTTTTACAGAAATTCAACCGCATTGTAATTGATTGCGTTCAACTTCAATTGCTGTGGGCAAGACTGAGGATCTAAAACAGAAAATTAACGTGAAAACCATAGAAGTTATACTGCTTTTCAACCCTTTGTAACACAATAATTGAAAAAAATCTTCACAATTATCGGCTTTCAAAAAAAATTTTTTTCAGTTAAATACCGACTTCGTATAAATATCAAGTTAGTGAAGGATGAACAGAGAAATATGGCAGAATTTTTCTTGCTTTTAGTTAACTAGAATCAGGATAGATTCAGGGTGAAATGATTCAGTTTTGTTGTAATTTCTCATAAGCACGGTTACTGAAACATTCGTGTGATTTAGGCTTTGCTTTGCTAAGTTTTCAAATCCTTTACTATACTTAAAGAATTGTCACTTGAAAGCTCAAAAGAACTCTGAGTGGTTGCGAAACACATTTTTCAAGAATTATAGTTTTACGCCGTTATTTATTTTGTTTGAAAAGCGTCAGATTCAAAATTAGATTGTTTCGTTCCTAAAGCAGTCCGAATAACACTCGTTGAAACTTTTGATTGGTTTTTTATTTCAGCATGAGCATCAATCTCAATGAATTGCTCATTAGAAACTGAATCAATAAAAAAGTTGGGTATTGTTGGGCATAATCGGTATAAATGTTTTCATTTTGGCATTAAAAATTTTTTTCCATTGTTCTAAAGTATATATAGGAGCCATTTTATAAAGCACTATTCTTAGGATAACAAAATCGTTGAAGCAATGAAAAGTTCTTAGCCGTCCCAATAAATTTATAGAAAATTAGGAATAAATTTTGTTTGTTAAAGACACCTGCATTCTGCAGATGAAATCAAATCTTGATCATCTTCATGGCAAAAACTTCTCTTTTTCAAAGATAAGAGGAAATCAAAAGCAAAAGGAACCATATGATGCAACGTGTCGATCTTCTGTTTGTTGAACACCATGTTTCAGTGTTCTTTAGCAATTCTATTTACGTTCAGAACCAAATTTTTCTGTAAGTTTCTACTACAATTGTTTGAAGACGTAATTTTGACAAATTCTTTCATTTTTATTTTCACCATGAGAATTAGTCTTCGTCTGTTGCCTAACGACCAGATTGACTGACAGATTGTCGTTGTGTTTAAGAATCAAAATTTTTTGCTGAAAAATATTCAGAAATTGTGTCAATGGTTTTTCCCAATTAGTATTTTTTTCGAAGAAACGA
The DNA here is from genome assembly GCF_964194025.1 of Convolutriloba macropyga. NCBI lineage: Eukaryota > Metazoa > Xenacoelomorpha > Acoela > Convolutidae > Convolutriloba > Convolutriloba macropyga. The sequence goes on along the minus strand of NC_134471.1, from coordinate 59,750,787 downwards.
TCAGAACTTAAGCGGCATCAGATTCAAAAATGACGAGCTGTTAACTGTTTAATTTAGTTTGGCTTAAAAACAACCAAATGGCCAACGCATAAAATTCATGAAACAAAAGCATGCGAGCTAATTGTTGCTAATTTATCTAAATAAATCATAAAATCGGATAATTGCCGCTGAAGACCATTATCGCACTTCATAATACAGTTTACCTTCAATTCATTTTATTTTCGTTCAAACTACCAGAATAATAGCAATTTGATCTGTTTTCTGTTTCTATTACAAGGTTGCTCAAAATAATTTCTAAAAACACAGGAAGAATTTCTATTTTCTGTCCTGCTGTCTACAAAATTTCATCAACTAACTAGAATTTTTTTCAGTCATTAGTAAACCATTTTAATGGCATAATATTTTTCATTTTTTTAAACTCCACTTCATGCGAATTGTAGTTTTTTTGAGAATAATCAATTTTTTTTATTAGTTTCAATTTATTAGTATTACTTCAAAGGATCGGTTTATCAAGTTATTGAAGCTTTGGGTTGTTTTTTCCAAATTTCGTTAGGCGATTAAAGATCAAAATCGGAAAACTCAACTAATCGATATTGGTTGCAAAAATAGTACCACGTAAACGTTTCAGACGCAAAAAGAACAATGTTGCCAATGAAAAGAACAGTCTGAAAAGTGGGGAATAATCGGAAAAAGGGCAGTTGATTACACAGAAACCTCAATTATCATTATTATTCCTTCCAATATTTTTGTCATTTTTAGTAATCACTTAATCGCATTTCTATTCAGAAATTTTGCTGATCAACAGTGATTATGGGTATTTGAACAGGTTTAACCCAATATATTTTTTCTATAAAATAACCAATGCGAGCAAGGATTTTGTTATTATTGTACAATACATAAAACTGACATCTGTTGAAGTTCCTTTTAATTTTTTTAACGACGTTGTAATTCTTCCTATTGATACTTGTTTTTTAGAACATCAGATGAGGAAGAAAATGAAACGACTGTGTTTTAAGCACAACGAATTTGATATTATTCAACTTTTTCCGACCTCAAATCAAATGCAGCCTTTGAGCTGTACACTATCCACTATCTACAGAGTGTATTAAAGTAGTGAGATTTAACTTGACACTAGTTTTTAATCAAAATTTTGATTTTAATTCAGAGACCGCTCCCCCGATAATCCGCTCTTTAATTTTACTTAATTCCGTTTAAAGAGTGATTAACAGAAAGGCACCAAAATTAAATTGTAACTCTATACTTATTATAACTTACTACCCAGTTATAAACCGCTTTCTCTTTCTAACTAGTCAATCTCGTTGCACAAAGAACAAAAGAGTCCCCCCCCCCCCCTCCTATACCCCCCCCCCCCCCTCCCCAGGTTAACACATACTCTACCCGTATAAGTACATTCTACTTAATATGCGGAGATGCTAAAGCAGAAATCAAGGAAATTGTCATTAAATATAATATATTTTTCCTTAGAGAACTTTTTCGATATGCCTGTTCTTTTTGAATTTGAATAAAATTCGCATTCATAAATAAAATTAGAGAGTCAAAATACGCAACTTATCTGAATAATAATTTCGTACAAATTTAAATTGAAACGTCATTTTTCAACTAAACTGACGGACTTATAAACAAATAACTATTTTAAAAACTTTTGTTTTTCATATACTTTTATTCAATATTTGATTGTTACAGTATGGGACTTTTCTCACTGAATTAATCTTTATACTTTAGGCTCTTTTTTGCCTAGTTAAAAGAGTGGAAAAAGTTGAGAATGGAGAAAAGGGTTGGAGGGAGGAGGAGTAGGAGGTGCGGGGGGGTGTTGGAGTGCATGTATTTTGAATGACATTGAAAATTAATTGAAAGCGTTTAGGGAAAAATTAAATTTGAGAAATATTTGTAATGCTCCCGATGGTATTTCGAAAATAATCCAAACGGATGGTTGATCAATTTTAATGTGATCAAAAAGTGAACAAAATGTTGAGAGTCTGAATTAATTTTTGGACGTGAAAAGAAGAAGAGAGCTCTGAATTAATTTATGTTCCTTAAAATCAACCCATGGGAAATCTTAATTGAAATTCGGGCACAAAACGATATCTAATTTCAGCTATGAATAGCTGAAAGATATCAGTCTAATTATTATTTGCAAAAGTACTCAACTCTTTTCTTCTAACTTTGTCTTGTATTCATTTGCAAAACTGAACAAAGAAACGCATCAGTGAAAATTAAAATTTCAACATTTTTTTTCTAAATGCCAACCTCACTTGTGTTAAAGTTAGCCGATTGCTCAAGTAGCCGCAACAAAGGTATTGAATATTCTAGTATTGAAACTAAGTCAAAAATAACGTCAAAAATGGAGTCAAAACTTTAGCTAAACTAAATTGCTATTTAAATCAATTTCTCTTTTCTCTATTAATCAGCTAGCAGGTTTATCGCGTCCAATATAGAACGAAGCAATGAAAAAAATACATTTTCCATTTTAAACTCTTCACTGATAAATGTATTGTCACGAATCTTTCTTTAATGTTTTACCGTTTTCTGTTTTTTTTTGTTTGCAAACTTTTAGGCTTTTGCTCCCAGAATTGTTTTGAAAGAAATTTATAAATAAGTGTTTACAATAGACAAAATTTTCCTTGACAAAGAAATGAATCATGGGTCACAAGGCGCTAACTTCACTCGATTTTTCCTGGAAAGAAAACTATATTGTATTTTAAGGTTGTGAATTTTGTGGAAAATTTTTGGGGAATTTCGCCAATCGTTCACATTGTAGCAATTTTGATCCTCCATAATGCTGAGAGATAGTGCAACCATGTAAAACAAAAAAAAAGATTTGCTCAAAGTATGCGCAATGTGTTTAATGAAATTGGAGAACGAACTTACTATGGTGTGTATAACTAACGCAATAACCAGAAATCTAAAACCTGAGTTAAAATGAAAATGTCAAAACGTCCAGAGAAGGTTTTCTGGAAGACCAATTGAAGAAAAAAACTCTGAAGAACAAGGGTTGTTTAAATTTTTCCAGTTTGATTCAAATTATTTAAGCTAAATATTTAAAGTCAAAATATGTTGGACGTTCTGTCTCTGATTTTTTGGCCATAAATAATTCATAAAATTGACAAACAATCTGTTGGCTAGGATCTCCTACTATTTTTATCTGCAACGTTTGAGCACATCTTCAGAACAACATTCCATCTTATAAGATCCTGCCAACCATTCATAAAACTGAAAAATTTTCCCCATATGATTTTTTTGTGCGAGACCTTGTAAATATTTTATTAGCCGTTAAGATAATCACTTTATCGCCAGACATTAATTGTTTACTGATAAAGTCAAATAACATAGACCGCCATCGGACCAGTTTGAAGGCATTGTAACTAGGAGCTTAAATGAGTAATTGCTTTGGAAATGGTTTTCATAGGGATCGAAATTTTTTGAACAAGTTTACAGCACAGATAGGTGCAGTAAAAATAATCAGTTATTAGTGTAACGCTTCCGGCCTCATTTCATGCAAATATATCTATTAGAGAACTATTCGGTTCAGTTTGATCCAAATATCTTTGTCTCATTTGAGCGTAGCAAATTTATTAAAATAGCATAAGATCTGACGAGGTTTTAAACGATAAGAAAACCCTTGCAAAATTTTGAAAAATTATGAGGTTTACGATAATACATAATGAAAAACATTCTTTTATAACCATTGCTTTTGTAGGGCCAGATTTTAATGTGAAAGAAGAGATGGAGTGTTTGACAAAGTGTCAGTCTCGCCAAGCGTATCTTAATTGCTGACAAAATGGTTTCGTTATATAAAAATATGATCATGCAAGATAAAGTTCAGAAATCAAACTGGAGATTACTCAAAAAAATTCTTGTGTTATGAAAAAAGTTGTTGATCAATTATAAATAGAAGAATTTAAATGTTCACAATTTCTTTCGCTCACTTTTCAAAATTTGCGATTTATTCAAATTTAACAGAAGGACAAAAACCAAACTAACCTCAAAATGTTGAAAGAATTATGTGCAGTTCTTTAAAACTCAGGATTGAAATCCACTGACATTGAATATATATGCATAATTTTAGTTACTTTTAGTTACTGAAAGCAGACAACTTTTTACTAATGTGCTCCTATGCATCTATGGTTGATTTCAAATAATTAATTTGAACAATTTTGTTTTCGTATTGATGTATCTAACTATAACTAACAAAAGATGGCTCCTGCGTGTGTGTGCGTTTCACAAAATTTTCCAACATAATTCTCAAAATTCCAAAAAACCATTAGTTTCAGTCAGAAAATCAGTTGGGAGAAACTGGAAGCAAAATTTTTTGCTTTAGAGAAAATAACTTGTACTGTTTCAGTCTAAAATAATACTGTCTTTTTTGCCAGAAAAAAGGCACACTCTTAAGCAATTTCTAGAAATTTAGTTTAATTGAAGTAAAATGTGAAAGACACAGCCACAGACAAACCATACAAACACACACACGTTGCATACGCAAATTTGCAAAAAATACAAACCACAACAACAAAAATATATTCTTGGCGACGAAGCATCATTACGCAAGTTTTTTCACGTTCAATTAGCTATTCTTCCTTGTTTTTTAAAATAACTAGGTGTCGACTGGTTGTGTCAATTGATTCAGTTGATGTACATATGGCTTTAAACCTTGAAATGGAACCAAAATAAAGTTTTAATCATAACTTAGAACTGCATTTTCCAAAAAATCCAGCGTAATTTTTCCTATTCTTTATAATTTCTGAGAGCTTTAGCATTTTAACTCTATTTTGTCCAAAAATGATTGGACCTCACTATTTCAAACTAACTTTCTGGTCCTCTTTTACACACATACCACATACACTACATATTTAGGTACTCACGCAAAAAAAACACACGATCCCATGCACACATAAACAAAAACACACAAATAAAAACCCGACACAAACAACTTTAAAAACTTTCCTCTGGTCAACTGATCTTGCCCATGTTTCACATCGTACATTTATATCTTATTGGTTTTACTTAGAAAACTAAGTGTGGACTTCTTGAGGCAATCGAATGAGTAATTGTGAAATTCACAATAAAATTGAAATCAAACTTTATGAATATCTATGGCGCTTCGTGGGCATAATGCGCCAATTTGTTTTCTTGCAAAAACTCGGTGATTTTTTTCTGCTAAAAGTATTATAAAACAAGCAGAGCACCCAGCCAGTTTCAAAAAAAAACGATTTTTGTTTTCTGCTTTTTTAAACATTTGTAACAAAAAAAATAATTTTTGTAATTCAGTTTCATTTCTGTTAGATTTTGCACTCTGTCACTTTGTGTTTCTAGCACTTAAACTAACTCTTTCTTGTAAACTTTTTCTTTCTCACTTTAACACACA